>NC_045436.1:27069547-27164868 GCF_002776525.5 Piliocolobus tephrosceles | reverse complement strand
ATATAACCTCACCTGAGAGTCTTCTTGATACCCTTCATAACCAGTTGCTGTAGCACAACAACTGGTTATGAGCCTACTCATAGAAGGGCATTAAGTTCCCAGTGCATTCAAGAATTGCCAACCATTTCACCAGGAACTAGCGAAACCTGACATTATGTCCATCAGTAACAGGGTAAGAGGATAAAGCATTATGAAAACAAATGCCATGGAGCTTGAGCTACTGTGAAGCAAGCCCATGGGGTGCCAACTCCTCTAGTAACTTTTGTCTTAGGACAAGAATCCTCATTCTTGTGTGCTTAAGATACTGATACGACAATTTCTTTGTGGAAAAGACCCCAAACGACCTTTGATTGATACCGAAAACAGAAAATTACAAATTGCTGGAAAGCTAAAAGTGGCAGATTCTGATAAGATTGCTAGATGTGGAAATTAACGGACAAAATGACAAGTATAGTCAGTTTTATATGACTGATAAGTTGATAATTATTTTGAAATGAACAGAGAAATGAGGTTCCATTCAAGAGCTAAAGTAAAAGTAGTTACGTTTTAAATAAGAATGTTCTTGTTCGTAAACCCTCCAGCATCCGACCTGATTTGGTTTGTGGGTGAAAGATCTATATCAAGAAGAGATTTTTGCAAACCTAAGCCAGTAAGTCTTCAATGATATGGTCAAAGCAAAAGGAGACTCAGAAGTTGTATGAGTTATAATTTAAACTATCATACAACGATAGGAACATTTTGGGTTCTTTTCAGGCTCAATGTTTCGGCGTCCTATTGCACCCAGAATGTCCTTGCACAACATAAATACCAGTCCTATCATGGAATGATGGTTGGATTTTGAGTCACAAAAATACGTAAGATCATACCCTGGACAATAAAGCAGAAATATATTTATTGTGGAATAGTTATTATTTGGTGTAAACTGCTCTTTTGCTTTTATAATCAATTTTTCAGTCCAAGGAAATATGTGATTACAGTCATGAACTTTATCAAAAACATGGCAATATTGCTTACAAACGTCATTCTTTAATAATATGAAAAAGCATCACACATCCCCATTTCAGAACTCAATATAAATCCTCAAGAAAATGAGAACTTTAGCTTGCAACAAAGCTAAACATATTAAAAAATATTTATATAAAACTTATGTGACATACATTTCACTTTTCCATAGATACTATACTATATTCTTCTGTATATCATTGTTGTTCTATACATCCAAATCATGTATTAATCACAATATATTGCAACATCAAATGCTATATCCAATCTTCTTTCTAAAGGAGAGGTTGGTGGAGAGAAGTGATACGTCAGAAATAACTATTCAGTAACTATTTCTGGAGCTATTTATTTATATATGTTCCAGATGCTGTTCTTGGAGCTTGATATAATTAGTGAGAAAAACAAAAAAGCATTCCTTCCCTTGTGGTGATAGAGGAATACTTGTGCTTGTGTATGTTGTTCTACAGGCAAATATGGAATATATGTGTACAAGGACATCTGTTTGTATTTGTATGTAAACAAACTCAATATACAAACATCAGTGAGATGTTTTCATGATGTAATACAACTTAGACTGAAAAGAGAGAAAACAAATATTTTATTTTTGATGAAAGAACATTGAACTAAATAAAAGTCTTTTCACATTATAATTAAACCGACAAGCCAGTCGTAGATGTGTTTTTCACAGAAAGATGTAAAATATTACTGTAGGGAATACAATTCTAATTTATATTTAATCATTCTTCTCCTCTTTGTATTAAGGAGTATCCTGCCGTTTTACACTTTCTGTGTTATGTATGAAATATTAGCAAAGCAATGGAATTCAGGTAGGCATTGTTTTTCTAACTTAATTTAAAACAGTGATGAGATCAGAAATAATAACAATAAAAAAACAGTGTATTAGCTGGAACTGCCTTCAGTGAAAGCATTTTTTTTCTTTAAACAGGTGATGAACAGACCATCTTTGATAGATAAAAGATATGGAGAGATAGAGAACTCCATGGAGAAAATACTCACCACTGTTTCTGTTGCCTTTACTTGCTAGGTGACTTAAAACTACCTAGGGTATCAGAGATATCTCATACATGTTTTAAAGCAATTTTTTTTCCTGAAGGATGTATAAGACAAATGCTCTCTCCAACCCTCCCCCTTATAAAATCTTAAATGAATTCTGCTTATATGGGTTTGATTATTTAGTTTTTCTTCTTTTTGGGGGATGGGAGAAGTGGGCGTATATGCAGGACAGCATAGAATAATTTGAACCAAGATACAGAACCTATTTATAGATGGTATTAAAGAAGCTCCCTAGCAGAAAATTTTTGCAATCTACTCATCTGACAAAGGGCTCATTTCCAGAATCTACAAAGAACTCAAGCAAATATACAAGAAAAACACAAACAACCCCATCCAAAAGTGGGGAAAGGATATGAACAGACATTTCTCAAAAGAAGACATTCATACAGCCAACAGACACATGAAAAAATGCTCAGCATCACTCGCCATCAGAGAAATGCAAATCAAAACCACATTGAGATACCATCTCACACCAGTTAGAATGGCAATCATTAAAAAATCAGGAAACAATAGGTGTTGGAGAGGATGTGGAGAAATAGGAACACTTTTACACTGTTGGTGGGATTGTAAACTAGTTCAACCATTATGGAAAACAGTATGGCGATTCCTCAAGGATCTAGAACTAGATGTACCATATGACCCAGCCATCCCACTACTGGGTATATACCCAAAGGATTATAAATTATGCTACTACAAAGACACATGCACACGTATGTTTATTGCGGCACTATTCACAATAGCAAAGACTTGGAATCAACCCAAATGTCCATCAGTGACAGACTGGATTAAGAAAATGTGGCACATATACACCATGGAATACTATGCAGCCATAAAAAAGGATGAGTTTGCGTCCTTTGTAGAGACATGGATGCAGCTGGAAACCATCATTCTTAGCAAATTATCACAAGAAGAGAAAACCAAACACCGCATGTTCTCACTCATAGGTGGGAACTGAACAATGAGCTCACTTGGACTCGGGAAGGGGAACATCACACACTGGGGCCTATCATGGGGAGGGGGAAGGGGGGAGGGATTGCATTGGGGAGTTATACCTGATATAAATGATGAATTGATGGGTGCTGACGAGTTGATGGGTGCAGCACACCAACATGGCACATGTATACATATGTAACCTGCACGTTATGCACATGTACCCTAGAACTTAAAGTATAATAATAATAAAAAAAAAAAAAAAAAAAAAAAAGAAGCTCCCTAGCAATGAACTAGGGATCACCTGCATCAATAGTGTCATATTGAATGTGTGATTTTGGAGAAAAGAACTTAACTAGGGAACTTAATACAATGAAGTATAGAACAACATCGCTATATTTAAGAAAAACTCTCCAGGATGATAATATCACAAAACAGATTAGCATTATTGCAGCATGAAGCAGTGTGTATTTTTAAATAATACAAGATTTGACAAAACAACATTGTTTAAAAATCAGAATTAGAAACTCTGAAGTGATTTAAATAAAAAGAAAACATTATTTCAGAACTGAAGACCAAACTAGAAGCAAAATAGGTATAAATAGGCATACATGTGTCTTAAGAGAAGTAGAAAGTAAAAATGGAAAAGAAATCCAAAAGAAATGAGGACAAAGATTGGACAAAAAAATAGGATATTAATATCAATATGATTAAATATTAATAAGATCAGTATATTAAAATTAAAATCAGTAGGATAAAATAAATAAGGATAAAAATTTGTATCCATAGAATACGTACGAAGTTTAGAAGTTCAGCAAAAATGATAAAACACATGTATAATAAGAATCTCTAAAGAACAAAACAAAATGAAGTCAGTAAAAACAAGTTCTAAAAGGATTTGAAGATTCATTTTGAAATATCTTCTGAGATTATTGATTCAGAACAACTAACACCAAGATAAATTCAAGTATAATTATTAGATTTTAAAGCGGAGGGAGAGAGAGAGAGAGAAGAAGAGAGAAACTTAAATATTCAGTAAAAAATCAAATCACTTATGAGAGGAAGAACAAAACAAACAGCAACAAATAATACAAGATTAAATATTTCAACAACAACGCATTATGCTGGAATAAATATAATATTTTATTTTGAATGAATTTTAATGTGGTTAATATTACCAAATAGCTACTAGTTTAACTTTGTGTCAGCTAGGAACCTAATTCATAAGTTATATGAAATTGTCTATAAGAAATTAGCTATAAGAAATGAAAATGTGAACCAAGCATTGTATTAGGCCAAACTGACTTTCAAAGCATGTAGGCTTCAGACCATTTGCAAGTGATGTCTAGTAGAGATTAGAGAAACAATTCCCCCTGTTGGACACTGACAAAAAAAACCTTATTGTGAACAATCAATATAAATTTGCACTTAGTACATAAACTAAACAAGGGCTATAAAAGAGAAGAACTGTCATGTAAAGATAAGGCTCTGATAAGTAGATAATGTAATTACTTAAAACAGGGTGAAATGGGAAGTGTGTAGGAAAAAAAGCTTCATTTCTTTTTTATAATCATAATGGTAAATATAATGTTGAACGAGAATACTGTACATAAAATGTAAGTTTAAGCCAGTGAATAATTATGTGAAATTTTAATTCTATTATCCATGTGTCTGTGAAAATGAGACTCGGTGGTGTACAGAAAGAGATGTAGAAGTGTCGGGGGCAGAAGATTGAGGTCTGAGCCACTTGTCAGACCACACAGAAAGAAAACTATCAAAAAGGACTATTGTATCAAAAGGTTTCTGAAGTAAGTGTGAAGAGGTGTGCTAAAGGTTTGGGAACAAATTATATGTCTGAATCTTATAACTCTTCAGCTTGAGCTTAAGCAGTCAAGGAGTAAAATGTTGGAAAATTAAGTTAGGGTGGCCAGCCTACAGGGTCTGTCATAGTTAGTCAGGAAAGATACAGAACACAAACATGAATAAAGAATCACATTTTAGAAAAATATTTTTAATTTTTGTTTTATAATACAATTTAGAGAAGCTAGCAGATTTCTTCTTAATATCATCTTCTTCTTGTATGACCAAGAGAGATATAAAAAATATTTAACCATCAATAGATCAGAGACTCAAAACCATCAGGAAGAAAACCAACTGTAATTGTCAGGTAGTGCCACACAGGCGCTGACTGGCTCAGTGTCTCACAGAGCTAAAACCTTAGAAGACAAAAGACTTGAGAAATTAATTCATTTATATCAAGTAATATATAATTTTGTGAGCCACGTATTTGGCCCAAGACACTGTGATAATCATTTGAAATATATCACCTCTAACCTAACAATCAATCCTATAACATAAATAGTATCTTTCTGATGCTACACCCAAGGGAGGAAACCCAAAGTCGGGGTTGAAATAATTTACCCAAAGTCACACGGTGAAAAGTAGAAAGACAGCTATCAATTCAGATTTGACTGCCTCTGAGGTCTACATGTGTATCACTATAAAATATCATATCCCGAATATCATTAACTTGAATGCAACCATTTAATTTATTAGAGTTGACAAAGATATCTTGTTTTCTGTTTAGTATAAGTTATAACTTACTAACCTTTCCCCTTTTTGGATATTTAAATGATATATTTTAAAAAATATTTTATATTGAATGGATTTTAATGTGGTTAATGTTACCAAATAGTTACTAATTTAACTTTGCATCAGCTAGGAACGTAATTTGTAAGCTACATGAAATTATCTCTCCCTGGAAGTAAAATGGTAAGAATATTAGCAGTGGATTGTAACTATGCCTTTCAAACTCTTCTGAAGACAAACTTGTCTTCCAAGTGCAATCATTCTTACCAGCAGCCCCTTTCCTGCTCCTTCCTTACCCCTCCTTCCCATATGTAGAAGACGCTCTACCCTTCCCAAGATGCATCTCTGCCCATCCAAACGTATCAAGATCTGTTGTCTGAATGGTTTAAATATTCATCTTATAGGTAACAGATGTATGTTATTCACCTTTACTTAGCATGGTGCCTGGTACATAAGAGGTGATCAATAGGTGCTTATGGAGGAAAGGGAGGGAGGGAGGGAGGGAGGGAGGGAGGAAGGAAGGAAGGAAGGAGGGAGGGATGGAGGAGGGAGGAAAGAAGGGACAAGAGAAGATTCTCATACACAACATAGTTAGAACTCAACAATCTTTTTGAAAGATCATTCTTCCAACTGAAAAATATGACTGATGAAATTTGGTAGTATGACTGAATGCAGAGCTGGCTAATATATGTCACATATTCTTAGTGTGTATGAGAAGAGGGTAACTGTGGGTGAATTCCTTTTCCTTTGTAGTGGGATTCCTCAAGGAGAGGTCTTAGTTAAGATTCTATGTTGTCTTTGTGTTGATGAGAATTATTGTGATTATTTTATGTTTCTCTCAGTTTACTATATCCTCCTTGTCAATTCTGATGAGGAAAAAAAAAGAGATGTTTAGAAATAAATTCCTATTGAGTTTTTTTTTTTTTTTTTTTTTTTTTTTTTTTTTTTTTTTTTTTTTTTTGCCTTTCTTGGCAGGGGAAGGAGAGAAAATTAGTTTAAGGCATTTCAGTTTGATGGCAATTTATTAATTGTAGAAATTACTCTTTTCTTTTTCTTGTTAATAAATTCTGAAACCAATGTCCATGAAACCAGTGGTATCATTATTTTCTCCTTTTTTCAAATTGGCCTTGAGTAGCAGAAATAAAGGGGAAATCCTATGTACCAATTCCTAAGAGGTAATAAGTAAACCACAACCACCAAACATGAAAAAAAAAAAAAAAAGAAAAAAAAAGAAATTATCTCTCTCTGATTATAGAAGAAACGTTTCTAAAAAATGGATTTAGTTCATTCACATAACTGCTCAAAGAATTAGAAATTTAAGTTTGGGACTACATAAACAAGAACAATACATCCAAATTTGCACCATGATTAGTCGTGTGCAGACATCATCTGCCGCTGGTGACAGGATGTTAAATATTGTAACTGGTATGCTCAGTTCTATGCTACAGGACACCGGGACTGTAGTTGATGCCCAAGAAACTACTCTTCAGACAGAGCACCTTCAGTCACAGCATGTTTGGCTGATCAGATTCCCATTAATTCTGGGGTCCACATAGTTCAGTGACACAGCGTGGGTCATGTGCTTGTGTCTTTGCTACAGGGGACACTGGACAAGTAAGTTCTGTTGTTTCAGCTTCTCCAGTAGTGGGTATACCTTGCTATCCAGCAGGACTTACATGATGGGGAGAGCCCAAAATGCCAAAAAAGATTCAGGTGCTTTGCCACCAAAACAAGGAATAATCACCACCATAGCCGTGGTTTCCACATAGTAAAGAACAATGACCTTCCTAATGCTTCTACATTTTTTTTCTTTAATCAGTTTATTGTTGGTAACTATAACTAAATTGGTTTAAAAATAATTCGTTAGTTCCTTGCTTTTATCATGTGTTTGCAGAAAGATATACTTTGCAACCAAATAAAATATTTATTCCTTTCAATTAGTAGAATATTTTCTTCCTTTCCTTCCTTCCTTCCTTCCTTCCTTCCTTCCTTCCTTCCTTCCTTCCTTCCTTCCTTTCTCTTTCTTTCTTTCTCTTTCTTTCTTTCTTTCTTTCTTTCTTTCTTTCTTTCTTTCTTTCTTTCTTTCTTTCTTTCTTTCTTTCCTCTTTCTTTCTTTCTTTCTTTCTTTCTTTCTTTCTTTCTTTCTTTCTTTCTTTCTTTCTTTCTTTCTTTTTCTCTTTCTTTCTTCTTTCTTTCTTTCTTCTTTCTAATGCTGTAGGGCCAGAGTATTTAACTGCAAAGGAATGTTAATCTCACAAATACAGTATGAGTAGCAGGGAACTGAGTGCTGTTTCCCTTCATAAACTCTAGGAGATTAATTCTATATATGCTTTAGGGTGACTTTGTCTTTTCATATCTTGCAAAGCAATTTCAAGTAGAAGGGACCACTGTGCTAATGAGATTATTTTGTATTTATAATAAATAGCAAATGATGAGTTACAATTGCCTTAGATATAATGCACATCTTACTCAACTTAATTTATAAAAATAAGCTACTTTATATTTATGAGGCACCTTTGATCCAGAGAGATAAAAAATGTTTTAAGGTTTTCATTTCATGAACTTTTATAACACTCTTTAAGTTAGGCAGGTAGTAATTATGACTTTTTCATCTTACAGTAGAAGAGTATGAAATATAGAGAAGGTAAGTATAAGAGCTTGTCTTAACCATCAATAAACATCAGTTTAGGATCAGGGTAGAGGCAAGATCATCTCACTGTCATTGGCCTTTCTCTAACTGAAATGATTTTGAAGAGGGATATTTCCTCACATTAACAAATAAAATAAAATCCAGAGACATGTCTTGAACTTATATAAGCTAATTTTAAATAATATGATACTGATGCATAGCTGATGCAAAATAACTCCTTGCTGGGTGTATAATTTAATAAATAGATAAATATTAAGGAGAAAAAAATTTTCTAAAAGTGGAACATACTTAAATCATGAGAAATATAATTGATGAAAAGAAAATCACCTTCTTCTTTCAAAATATAAGAGCTAAAAATAGGAGTGCACATTATCTTCTGGCATTCTGATTTAGAAGTGATTGAAGCTGAGGTACCAAGCTCAAATGTCTGAATGGAGTAGGAGGTTTTTTTTCCTACATTTTTTATACTATACTTTAAGTTCTGGGATACATGTGCACAACGTGCAGGTTTGTTACATAGGTATACATGTGCCATGGTAGTTTGCTGCACCCATCAACACATCATCTATGTTAGGTATTTTCTTCTAATGCTAGTTTAATCCATGTTTGAAATACCAAGTAACACAGCAGCCACAGCCCGTGATATGAAAAAGCAAAACAACAATTTAGTTACTGCTTTTTTTTTTTAATGTAAGGCAAATAGCTGGTGAAACAGAAATTTTTATGGACTACAAGTTAGTCATTTTTCTCTCCAGAGTTCAGTCCATTGCCATACGGATACTAAGATGCCACCAAATGGTATATATGATTATTGTAGCAATTCTGTGTTCATGTTCTTTGTATTATACAAAGAACGTCTACATTTTCTTTGTCCCATGCTACAGAAACTGTATTTTCTCCTACACATATGGACTTTAAAAATATTTTCTATAATAATTTTTGAAAGCCCAACACATGAATAAGGGATAAGGTTTACTGTAATCATTGTCTTATGATTTAATTGTAATATATAATTTTAAATGGCTCTGAATAGCTTGCTTTACTTTACAATGCTCAGTATTTCAAGATGCATCTCTATTCTTGAAACAAATTCAGTTTATTTGTCATTGTTAGAATAACAGCTCTTCTCATAGGGCACTTTCAGCTGATATGTACTTGGATATGAAATAGAACTAATGACTTCAGGCTAATACAGATCCAAATTAAAAATAATAATAATAATAATAATTCTAGCACTAGTAAACCTTTTTCAAAGAGGCATTTTGGATTTAATAGAGGCATGTTTCATTTCATCTAACATTAGTTCCATTTTCTATGCCATGGCTCAGGTGCCATCAAATAGGAAGATGACCAACAGGCAGACAGAAAGAGAGAGAAGGAGGGAGGAGGAATGGACAAATCGTAAAATGGATAATTAACCCTTGAATTAATCCAAAATTGACAGCTGTGAATAAATGATAGTGCCTTGTTACAGTCAGAGACACTAAACACTTCAAGAGTTCAATAAATAATTTAGGTGCCTTTTTTTGCATAATGTTTCAGTAATAACTATTCAAGCACACTGCAGGTGATATTTTATGTAAGTAAAATATTCATATCTACTCAGTTG
This sequence comes from Piliocolobus tephrosceles, assembly GCF_002776525.5. Taxonomy (NCBI): domain Eukaryota; kingdom Metazoa; phylum Chordata; class Mammalia; order Primates; family Cercopithecidae; genus Piliocolobus; species Piliocolobus tephrosceles. Next base: position 27,155,014 of record NC_045436.1, on the reverse strand, counting down.
TGACTTAATAATTCCACATACTTTAACACTGTAATTAGGAAAGAAGCAATTCAGTTCTACACTTAGAAGATTCTAATTCTGCTACCAGACACAGTATGTATTTCTGATTTTTCCACTTTGAAAGAACTTTTTCACTTATTTAAACTGTAATATTGGCATTCTGTCCACTAGAAAGTCAAGGGGAAATTCATAAAGAATGTAACTTACTTTAATCAAAATTGCACAAAGACAGAAAATGAGAAAAGAAGAGAATGAATGAAAATGTGACATTGTATTCATGCATTTTAAATGCCAACGGTATAAAATCATACAATATAATCATTGTATATTCTATTATGTGTGTTTTTGGATGCACAATACAGTGGTTTATGAAGAATTTTCAAGTTGAGGAACTATTTCTATTTAATTTTTTACATCAAGTAAGTTGAGGAAGTTAAGGGACAAGAACTTCCTACCTCCTTATATCTGCCTTCCAAGTGACTCAGCTGTAGTACATTAGCAACATGGAAAAAGACTGAGTTTTAGAATAAAATAGGATTACATTGAATTTAATTGATGCATTATATAGGATCGATTACAGAAAATGAATAGGCACATTTTAGGGTAATAATTTGGGGATACTGATGGGGTATGCTCTTCTCACTCCAGGCTCTTCTTTTAGATTTTTAAAGATGTAACTTTCAGAGAACTTTCAAAATTAACCAGTCTAGTCAAATGCCAAATAATTGGTTTCTAAGTTAAAACAACCGGGCTGGGCGCGGTGGCTCATGCCTGTGATCTTAACACTTTGGGAGGCGGAGGCGGGCGGTTCACGAGGTCAGGAGATTGAGATCATCCTGGCTAACATGGTGAAACACCGTCTCTACTAAAAATTTAAAAAATTAGCCGGGCATGGTGGTGGGCGCCTGTAGTCCCAGCTATTCGGGAGGCTGAGGCAGGAGAAAGGTGTGAACTCAGGAGGCGGAGGTGGAAGTGAGCCGAGATCGGGCCACTGCACTCCAGCCTGGGGGACAGAGCGAGATGCCTTCTCAAAAAAAAAAAAAAAAAAAAAAAAAGTGTGTGTGTGTGTGTGTGTGTGTGTACATATATATATAGCAGAATGTTTTTGCTTCACCCCTTTCATGCCTTCAAACCCCCCACCCCCCTCTCCAACTAAACAAAACAAAGCAAACAAACAAAAGGAATGGCGAGTTCTCATGGGCAGGGAGACTAGCAACACTTTAACATTAAGGGGAATAGGAAAGCAAGCGTCCATGAATTATTGAGTTGTTAAGGAAGGCAATATATGCTCACAGCTTGTTCTGATTCTCATGTAGCATTTAGGATAATGCAGGAGAACAGCTGACTTCATAAGGAGAATGTAACAGTAATTTATTTTGTTATTTTATATTATTTTATTTTATTCTTTTACATTCTTTTATTCTTTTACATTCTTACATTTTTAAAATCTTTTACATTTTACATTCTTATCTATTAATATATAGGACTCCACAACTCAGAAGAACAAATTATTGTTACAGTTTGATGGAATGCTACATATGATGTATGAGAGGCATCTATCCAAAAACATTAAAAAAGAGAAATAGACATTTGTCCACTACTGATCAATAGATCAAGGAATAGTATTATAAGGAGGTGAGATATCAGGTTCCTGATTCCACTATCAGGTGTAAAGGAAAAGAATGAGTTTTTCTAACTTGCTTTTTTTTTTATTTTGAGACAGAGATTTGCTCTTGTTGTACAGGCCAGAGTGCAATGGTGCAATCTCGGCTCACCAAAACCCTCTGCCTCTGGGGTTCAAGTGATTCTCCTGCCTCAGCCTCCCAAGTAGCTGGAATTACAGGCACATGCCACCACACCAGGCTAATTTTGTATGTTTAGGAGAGACGGGGTTTCTCCATGTTGGTCAGACTGGTCTTGAACTCCCAACCTCGGGTGATCTGCCCGCCTCAGCCTCCCAAAGTGCTGGGATTACAGGCTTGAGCCACCATGCCCAGCCGCTCTTGTAACTTTGTATTTGGAATTGTAGGTGGAAACTGCCGCCCATGGCCCACAAATACCAAGATGTGGCATTGACAGTCACCTAGAAATGTGAGGTGATGTGGGTGGGGTAGGGCCTCCATGATCCCAGTGGTGGTGATGCAGAAAGGGAACTGAGAACAATCCCAATGTCATCTGCTTTGACTTCAGCAGTATTTGGATGCACAACTGATATTAACAAATTGTTAACTCGGTCCAGAAATCATAACACAACAAAATGGCCACTAACTGCATAGGTCTTGCCCTTAGTTACCTTACATCCAGTTGTCTTATGAAATAAGAATAAAGAGAAAAATTCTGTAAGATTGCACATTTACCCAGAAGAGACTGAGTTGGCCTAAAGTGGAAATAATTATGGACAGGAAGAAAAATTTACCTGTTAAGATGAACCTTTGTTCTATTCAGCCCTTGTTCTATTCCTTTTCCACTGCTCTTGAGAATAAATAACACTGCAAAACAGTGTATTACAGTGAATAAAATAATGGGCTCTGAGACTTCTGACTGCACATGGAAGATTATCCATGTGTATTTATCCTTTGCCTCCCCAAACCTTCATGAAACAGCAAAATAGAATTTAAAAGGTATAAAATTACAAATTCAGATAAAATAGGAGAGGTGAATATATGACGTTAGCTGTATTTTAGAAGATAAAAAGAAGATGGGGCTGAGTGTGGTGGCTCAGGCCTCTAATCCCAGCACTTTGGGAGGCCAAGGCAGGAAGATCACTGGAGCCCAAGAGTTCAAGACCAGCCTGGCCAACACGGCAAGACTGTCTCTACAAAAAATATTTTTTAGAAAAGTAGCCAGGTGTGGTAGTGGGTGCATGCCTATGGTCCCAGCCACTTTTGAGGCTGAAGCAAGAAGATCTCTTGAGCCCAGGAGTTGGAGGTTGCAGTGAGCTATGATCACACCAGTGACACCACTGCACCACTGCACTACAGCACTCCAGTCTGAAAGCCAGAGCAAGACCTTGTCAAAAAAAAGAGATTTTAAAGACAATAATCAGATTCAGATGAGACTCATTAATTGCAAATGTCAGACTGAGGCACTGTAGGAGTTTGGGCTGAAGTGTCACATATTCAGGCATAGGACTAGTAGTTTATTCTCTGCAGAAACTGAACAATTCTTGCTTCTCTCTCATCTACATCAGCCATGCCAGATGGAAGGAGTGAGTTATAGAGTGAAAAACGGAGATTAGAGGCTTCTTCCTTCCAATCCACAGAATATTTCTAGCAAAGTATTGGCTCCTAGGGGAGGATGGAAAATTAGTCTTTAGCAAAGATGAGAAGCACCACAAAAGCTCTTTGGATATTAGCAAAGAAACATTCTTTCAAAAACAGCCAGCTCTTTAACTCAGCAATGTCTCATCAAAATCCATCCATTTGGCTTGCCTCAGCAATGCAGCTTCCACTGAGCTTTTTTGGTTTTTCGCACTTTTCTTCTTAGTGTGCACCATACATTTGTAGAACACGTCTGTTACTATAGAAACTGCAGGGTGGGGTGGGGGAGATAAGAGAATAAAAAGAAACAATGCAGGAAACAGGAGGTAAACTCAAATAAAAGCTATAACAATTGAATTTCCTGAAAAGGATTTGATACTCATAAAATAATAGGAAATTAATAAGGAAACCAATCTGAGATCAGGAAATAACTACTATTAGAAATGAAAAATAAAATCACTAAATAAAGCAAGCAGTGAAATGTTTAAAGACAAAATCAAGAAAACCTCTGAAAAAAATAAGAGATAAAGAAGCAAAAATAGTTCAGAGAGCAAAATAAAAAGGAAAGAACATCAATATAAGAATTCCACTAATAGAATAGCAGAAGTTCTAGAAAGTGTAGACAGAGTTAAAAAGAGGATGCTATCAAGGAAATAAAAGGTAGCGGCTGTGCCAAGTTCATTAGGATAAAAGAAGTCTTTCTTGGTATTCCATGTGGGAAGATTTTCAATACAGGAAATCTGAGATGTGCACAACTCTTGAAAGGGATGACTACACAAAGGTAGATGGAGGAAAGTGGTCTAGAAGGAGGTGATACTCAGAAGCTCTCCAGGCATCCATTTTGAGTTTCTGGATTCTCCTGACCACCAACCACTTTTACTATCCACTGCTCAAAGCTGGAAATTTCCAGAGAATATCTGGCACCTGAAAGGTTTTAACGAGTCTCTGTTGAGTCTCAGCTGTGAAAGTTAGTCATCCTCAGAAGCTTTTCCAGGCAGCAAAGTCAAGTCCTCAGGGAGGTGGATTATTACTGCTGTTTTCTGTGCCTTGCAATCTTGAATGAGGTTCATCTCAAGACGACCAACTACCAAATGTGTGAATGTAACTGTCCTTGAAATATTGCTCACTGACAATTTCTAAACAACAACCACCTGGGTAAGGGGATTTTGGTAAATGGATTCCAGGCTTTTCTTCTGCAAAATAGAGGAGACCGTAAAAGATGGATGTGATTCCATTTGTCAGTTTTTGCTTTTGTTGCCATTGCTTTTGGTGTTTTAGACATGAAGTCCTTGCCCATGCCTATGTCCTGAATGATACTACCTAGGTTTTCTTCTAGGGTTTTTATGGTATTAGGTCTAACATTTAAGTCTCTAATCCATCTTGAATTAATCTTCGTGTAAGGAGTAAGGAAAGGATCCAGTTTCAGCTTTCTACTTATGGCTAGCCAATTTTCCCAGCACCATTTATTAAATAGGGAATCCTTTCCCCATTTCTTGTTTCTCTCAGGTTTGTCAAAGATCAGATGGCTATAGATGTGTGGTATTATTTCTGAGGACTCTGTTCTGTTCCATTGGTCTATATCTCTGTTTTGGTACCAGTACCATGCTGTTTTGGTTACTGTAGCCTTGTAGTATAGTTTGAAGTCAGGTAGCGTGATGCCTCCAGCTTTGTTCTTTTGACTTAGGATTGTCTTGGCAATGCGGGCTCTTTTTTGGTTCCATATGAACTCTAAAGCAGTTTTTTCCAATTCTGTGAAGAAACTCATTGGTAGCTTGATGGGGATGGCATTGAATCTATAAATAACCTTGGGCAGCAAAAGAATCTACCATCAGAGTGAACAGGCAACCTACAGAATGGGAGAAAATTTTTGCAATCTACTCATCTGACAAAAGGCTAATATCCAAAACCTACAAAGAACTCAAACAAATTTACAAGAAAAAAACAAACAACCCCATCCAAAAGTGGGCAAAGGATATGAACAGACATTTCTCAAAAGAAGACATTCATACAGCCAACAGACACATGAAAAAATGCTCATCATCACTGGCCATCAGAGAAATGCAAATCAAAACCACAATGAGATACCATCTCACACCAGTTAGAATGTCAATCATTAAAAAGTCAGGAAACAACAGGTGCTGGAGAGGATGTGGAGAAATAGGAACACTTTTACACTGTTGGTGGGATTGTAAACTAGTTCAACCATTATGGAAAACAGTATGGCAATTCCTCAAGGATCTAGAACTAGATGTACCATATGACCCAGCCATCCCACTACTGGGTATATACCCAAAGGAATATAAATCATGCTGCTATAAAGACACATGCACACGGATGTTTATTGCGGCACTATTCACAATAGCAAAGACTTGGAATCAACCCAAATGTCCATCTGTGACAGACTGGATTAAGAAAATGTGGCACATATACACCATGGAATATTATGCAGCCATAAAAAAGGATGAGTTTGCGTCCTTTGTAGGGACATGGATGCAGCTGGAAACCATCATTCTTAGCAAACTATCACAAGAACAGAAAACCAAACACCACATGTTTTCACTCATAGGTGGGATCTGAACAATGAGATCACTTGGACTCGGGAAGGGGAACATCACACACTGGGGCCTATCATGGGGAGGGGGGAGGGATTGCATTGGGAGTTATACCTGATATAAATGATGAATTGATGGGTGCTGACGAGTTGATGGGTGCAGCACACCAACATGGCACAAGTATACATATGTAACAAACCTGCACGTTATGCACATGTACCCTAGAACTTAAAGTATAATAATAATAAAAAAAGATGGATGTGATGACATTACTTTGACTATAGAAAATCCAGCACAGAAGTACCCAGAAGTGAAGCACTTCTCTCTCCAATTTCAAAGTGTCCAAGCATTTTTTCAGCACCATGAATGAAAAAGGCCCACACCAAACCACACCAATCATACCTAAAGAAAATATTAGAACTTCAAAATAAAAAGAAGATACAAAAAGTTTGTAAAGAGGGGGAAAGAAACCTATCTTAAAACAATAACAACACAAAAGAATCAGAATGATATTGGATTTCTTAAAGGCAACAATACATGATGAAGGATAAGGCAGCACTGCCTTTAAAATTCTGGTATAAAGTGAATTTAACCTAGAAAGATACCCTCAATCAAGATGTCAGCCATGGAGAAAATGAAATTAAAGATACTGTCAGTTAGCAAGTACTCAGAAAAACTGTAAGCTTTTTACTCTATTAATTTCCTGGTAGTCCCTTGGGAAATACTCTTGAAAAATGAAGAGCTAAGAAAAACAGAAAAAAAAAAAGTATGATATTTAAGAAGCAGCACATACATCGTAGGAGAGTCTGCGGATACTTGTGTAACAGTGCTTGGGACAAAACAGTCCAGAGTGGAGCAGAAAGATAGAAAGATATATTATCGAGGGAAGGATATTTCTGGGGGAATGGGAATGCACAATTAATAAATCAAGAAAAATAAATTTAGACACACAGATTACAAAATAAGTGAAAGATTTTAAAAGTTTAACAAGTTTAAAATAAAAAAAAAGTAATCGTTCATAGTATATCACTCTTTGTGGGAATGTAAATTAGTACAGACACTATTAAAAAAAGTATGGAAATTTCTCAGAAAAATCAAAAAAGAACTACTATACTATCCAGCAGTTCTACTACTGGGTACTTAGCCAAAGGAAAAGAAATCAGTATAGCAAAATGATATTTGCACTACCATGTTAATCACAGCACTATTCACAATGGCGAAGCTGTGGAATCAACCTAAGTGTTCATCAGGGGATGAATGTATAAAGAAAATGTGTTATACAATATCCATTCTGTTTACACAATTGAATACTATTCAGCCACATAAAAGAATGAAATTCTGTCATTTGCAGCAACCTGGATGTACCTGAGGGACATTATATTAAGTGGAATAAGCCAAGCACAGAAAGACAAATATTGCACATTCTCACTCACAAATGTGAGCAAAAGGTGGATCCTATACGCAGGTAGAGAGTAGAATAATAGATGCTTGAGGCTTGAAAGGAGGTATGTGTGTTGGGGGGTGTTAGGGGAGGGAATAAAGAGACATTAATTAATGGGAATAAACACACAGTTAAATGGAAGGAGTAAATTCTAATGTTCGATACCAGAGTAGAATGAATATAGTTAGCAACAATGTATTGTGTATTTACAGATGAGGAAACAGAGGCACAGAATTTAAGAGACTTGCCCACGGTCTGATAAACAGTAAGTAAGTGGTGGAGCCAGGATTCAAATCTTGGGAGTCTAGATGAAGTGACAATCCAATACACTGTGCACTGTGCTTTGAACTCAGTATTAATCTGAACATCTCTTCTCTGAAAACTCTTTCCTCTATGTTCTTTACCTGCACAGTCCTGCAGGACAAGGGTACTGACTGATTTCAGACTCATTCTCTCTTTCCTCCTTGCTCCTCCCCATACTGACAATCTTCAGCTTGTCCTCATTCCCATTGCCATTGCATCACTTTTCACCTTCACTTCGGAGCTACCTCATACTCATTCCTTATCTCTCCATTTCCAACCCAGCCTCTTTGCTGACACCAGAATTAGCCCCTTCATGTAATCTCATTTCTCATGTTGTCTTTGCTTTTAATATTATTATTATTATTTTGAGATGGTGTCTCGCCCTGTCGCCCAACCTGGAGTGCAGTGGTATGAACTTGGCTCATTGCAACCTCTGTCTCACAAGTTCAAAGAGATCCTCCTGCCTCAGCCTCCCAAGTAGCTAGGATTACAGGCATACACCACAACTCCTGGCTAATTTTTGTGTTTTTAGTAGAGATGGGGTCTCACCATGTTGGCCAAGCTGGTCTCAAGCTCCTAATCTCAAATGATCCACCAGCTCTAAGTTCTTGCTGAAACCTTATTTCCCCCAGATTGTTAACCGCCAGTGACTGAGTACACAGGCCAGTTCCTCGGAGAGGAGGGATTTGTGTAATGAACAGCTGTAGGCCGGCCAAAGTCTGCAACTGTTCTTCCTGGATCCCTCTTCCTTCTCTCTCAACTTCACAGGGAGGTCAGATGTACATTTTCTTCTCTGCATCTCTCTCCACTTTCCTGCCTGGGCGTTTTCTCCAAATGATCTTTTTCAGGTCTAATTCTATTATGTCATCTGCTTCTTGGAGGACACAAATAGTACACTGTTATCTTGAGAAAAAAATGTTTTTTATTTAAATGTTTGTTCCCTAGGACAAAATATGGTAGTTTGCCTTTATGGAGCAGTTGACAAATCAATCGTGGTCTCTTATAAAATTTGAGTACAGGGTACTTGCTATTGAAATTTAGATTTATTTAGGTATTTATTGGGTATGTCATAGACCATTTGTACTGTAACAACAAAACACCAGAGACTAGGTATTTTTTGTAAGAGATAGGGTTTTGCTCTGTCACCCAGGCTGGAGTGCATTGGTGGCATCATGACTCACTGTAGCCTTGACCTCCTGGGCTTAGGTGATCCTCCCACTTCAGGTTCCCGAGTAGCTGGGACAATAAGCACACACCATCATGCATGGCTAATGTTTTAACTTTTTGTAGAGATGGGATCTTACTGTGTTACCTAGGGTGGTCTCAACCTCCTGGGCTCAAACAATCCTTTCACTTTGACTTTCCGAGATTCTGGGATTATAGATGTGAGGCACCATGCCTGGACTTGGGCAAATTTTAAAGAACTGGAATGGAATGTATTTCTCACAGTTCTGGAAAACTTTGGACTTTGGAAAGTCCAAATTCAAGTCACTGGTAAATTCAGTGTCTGGTGAGGGATCTTGTGTCTGCTTCTGAGAAGGTTCCTTGTTGCTGCATCCCCCAGAGAGGACAAACACTGTGCACTCACATGGCAGGAGGGACAGAAGGGCATGGGGGCACTAACTTCAACATCAAGCTCTTTCATAAGTGTGCTCATCCCACTCAAGAAAATGGAACCCTTATGACCTAATCACTGCTGAAAGGCCACATTTCTTAATCCTGTTGTGTTGGGGATTCAGTTTCAACATGAGTTTTGGACAGGATATCCTCATTCAAACCATGAGCCAAAGTATTTTAGTCTTCTCTTAAAAGTGTTCATTTTGTGTCTGTGTGAAAAGACGATCATCATAAACATAAGTAATTATCTAATGCTCTTAATTTATTGTTTCCAGTGAGTAGTATTCTTTCTGATATAAAGAAAAGAGAATCTAATTTAAAATAGCTCTTTCAAAATTATTAAATAAATGTATTAACTCATGCACCTGAAAAATCTAGAGGTGTCATTAGACATAGCTTAATTGAGAAACTCAAAAAATTCATCTAGGCCTAGTCTTCAAGTTTTCATATGTAAATTCTATTTCCTTACTGGTTCTGATATTTCCTCTGGTCCTTGTGTGTTTTTACACATATTGTGGATATGCATCACCAGCAGATCTGGGCTAACATCCTTTCTTCTGAACAACTATCAGAGGCAGGAAACAAAGGGGAGTCATAGGGTTGGTGAGATAGAGAGATAGAGAGGGAGAAAAATTAAAAAACAGATATCAGGCAAATCTTAGTATGGCTAAGGATTAGTTCTGATTGAGCCAACTTGGGTTACCCACTAAATGGGCAGACCAGCAGCTGTGGCTGGGGGAATTAAGTGTTCTGTGTTTCCGGGTCTGATTTTTATGCCATCTGAATATATCAGTTAATTGAATTTCTTAAGGAATACATAGACCTTACGTCAGAAAAATCAAACAAATAAAAATTAGCAAAAAATAGGTAAACCAGATTTTTCACTTTTGGTAGTAAGAGCATCAACAACATTTAATAAATAAAAATAAAATATATGTGACATTGTAGTGCTTATATTCATTACTACAGTAATCTTACACATTATATGATTAAAATATTATACTGAAATAATTTCACGTAAAGAATGTATTTCCACCACATTACATAATATACATTATATTACTTGAATGAATATGTATATATGGAGAATTAATGATACTGTTCTAGAAATAGAAAAGTTAATTTTATTCACATTAGAATAGTTTAGATATAGATACCTAATAACACCCAACTGAAATAGGGATCATCCTAATCTTTATGATATACCTACATCTTGTAATTTAAACAGAGGAGAATAATAATGTGGAGTTTCCATATTGTCCAAACAAAGCTTTAAAAAAATGTATGGGTGGACAAATAAATCAACAATTTATTTCTAAATATACCTATTCTCATCTACATAGCGAAATAGCTGCCTCAAACACTAGAAAAGTCTTATAATATCAAGGATTAGAGCCATCAAGCTTGGGAATATTTGAAGCAAATTTATTCACAAGACATAAAAAAAGAATCATTCATAGGAATCTGAACACAACAAAAAAAATGGACTGTTATGCTTTATTTAGTCGCTGCTTAATAAATGGCAAATTTTGTAAGGTCAGCAGTATGTTGCTGACTTTCATCAGTGTCTTATGTTGGCTACGGACTGTCCTCTGACCCATGGAGCTTAGGGCTCCACTGAGCATCTACCTATTATTCATTCCACTGTTATTGATTCCACTCATCTATTTGCTCTTCCAAGAAACCATAAGCATTCATGGTTTAGTGTGTTCTTCTTCTTCTGTGCTCATAGCCTTGTTTTTCTATGTTTTTCCTTATATCTTAATTTAAAAAATTCAAATTCTGAGTGATATAGGTCAAAATTAGCTTGAAAATTTAGTCAACTGACATGTTATTATGATTTGGTATAAAGTTAATATTATAAATCAATACAAGAAAGACTTGTTTTGATGCCTGCCAAATCTCTGGCTATGAAGGCTGATCATTCAGCCACAGTTGTTCTTGTTCTTCAGAGCCAAAAATAAATCCTACTTTCATGACCAGAATGAACCTTCTGATTCCATTCTAATCAACTACCATTGTCCTGGATTCTCCAGAGCTCCATCAGAATTTGGAGGAAAGGACAAAAAGCATACTGGTGGGTCATCTACTTTGCTTTGAAAGAATGAAGTAAACCTGGGGAGAATTGTGTATTTAATTTTCACTCCCCCTCTCAACAAAGAAAGAAGCAAATAAAGGAAGGAAGAAAAGAGAAAAGAAAAAAGAAAGAAAAAAAGAGAGAAAGAAAGAGAAAAAAGAGAGAAAGAAAGAAAGAGAAAAAGAGAGAAAGAAAGGAAGGAAAAAAGAGAGAAAGAAAGGGAAAATGAAGGAAGGAAGGAAAGGAAAGGAAAGGAAAGGAGGAAGGAAGGAAAGGAAGGAAGGAGGAAAAAGAGGAAAGGAAAAAGGAAGGAGGAAACAATTGTGCTGTCATCAGGAGATCAGTTAGTTTTGGGATGCATGTTTTTATAATTCCTTTGAATAAGAAATTTTTCCTTTGGAAAAATACTCAGTGTAACAAAGATAGTGACTTTTAGGACCATTATTTCAAATGCTGAAGAAAAGAGCAAGCAACACCAAAAAAAAGCAAATGAAAATTTCCCCAAATTTAATTACTTATACTGATATAGAGTTAGTATTAGAGTTTTTGCAAAAGTCTAAATTTCATGTAGAAAAATTTGTTGCCTAATTAAAGTATGCACAAGTTTCAACAGTCAAAGAAGAAAAAAAACAGTTCTTATATACAGGAAAATTATTTTTTAAAATTACAATTTGTTTATTAGAAAAAATGTATGGTAGATGAGTGCACAAGATATGAGACAGGCCTTGACATCATTTATAATGAGTTAAAATCATTATCAATGCATAAATACCATGGTTTATTAGTATGAAATTTTTGGGTAATTGAGAAGAGCATTTTGTACAGAAAGGTATATTTTGCATTTTGGGTACTTTAGACTTTTAGAATAATTATTGATATTTTTGTAATTCTTCCTTAATTTTTAAATTAATTTATAAATTTAATGTTAGACTAGCATATTTTACATATAAATATTAAGAAAGTCTTGGATGCATGCTTAGTTTTATTTTGAATGATAGTTAAATATTGTGAGAGTAAAAACTAATCTGGGACTTAGAGTAAAAAAACATCAACTTGGGCCTGCAAACATAAAAATCAAGCATGGCGTTAATAAGAATGTGATAACGAACAAAGATGAAGTCAGCTGCTAAATTAACAGGAAACTTCTCCTCTCAAGTTTATGCTACAGTTTTAAAATGTCATAGCAAGCCTTATCTTTGAGGCATTTATACTGCCCTCACACTGACATACCCAGTTACAATTCATTGATTATGACTTTTGAACACAAATCAGAAATATCTTGTTGCTAAACTGCCCTCACCTAATGACAACAATCAATCCAGAACTGTTTTCTCATCTTGCCTCAGAAAAACCAACTATTCCACTGTGAATTCCCACCTCCATGTCCTACTCAGAATGATTCAACTCAAGTCCATGTTTTGCAAAAAACTCCCTAGCTCATCTTTCTGAGAGGCATCCTCCAGTTAGTTCGCAGTTACCTGCCATGTTAAAGGAAACTAGTAAACCTCACTTAGTTGAACTACTAGTTTAATCCTTGGCTCCCTTTAACTCTCTCATACCAACAATTCATAATTCTATTAATTTGCTGTATTTTATTTGCTTTATAAGTACTTTAAGTTGACTAATAAGTAAGCCTATCAAAAAAAGTCTTATAAAACTAATAACATTATGCTGATGATTCAGGCCTCTTAAATGTTTATAATGACCACTTACAGAATTTTTAGAATTACTATATAAAATCACATTTTAAATCAATTTCTCAATTAAGCATTTTAAATTGGAATCATAACATTAATCTCTTTTTCTTTTTAGGTGAATTATTTTTAAATATTGCAAATACTTTTAGAATAACCTATTTTTCTGTAACATAATTATCACTACTATTGATTTGTTTATTTTTCTATTTAAATACAGCTTTTTTGTGCTAAAATATTCAGGCAACAAAGAAATTGCTGTGTTATAAGAAGACTAATTTTGAGTGAACAAAGATAGTCAGATGATATGTTTGTGGTTATTGTTCAAAGCAACTTTCCTCCACTTCTTTATTGATGTATGTCAAACATAAAGACAATTGTGTGTATCTTAAGTACACAGCTTAATGAATTCTCACAATGTCCATGTGCCCATATAACCAGCACACAGAACAAGAAATAGTATTATCAGCACCAAGTGGAAAGTGCTTTATAGACTTCCCAGTCAATATTCTTCAGAAGAAACAATTATATTGACGACTGTTATCATAGTTTTTTTTTTTTTTTCTGTTTTTGAACTTAAAAATAAATAGAATCATGCAGTATGAGGTCACCTTCTCTATTAGCTTAGGTTTCCTATTGACCACAAAATTTGCTTAAGTTGCAGAAGTACATGATTGCCTTCAATACTGATTGGACCCGCTGAGCCCTGTTTGCAGATGTAATAACAGAAATTTCATAACTTTGAAGCCTTTGGTCAGCTTTGCTCTCAAATATCACATAAGTCATATCATTATGAAATACTTTTCTACTATGAGAAGCATGCAATTCTGCTGATTAGACTGTAAATAAATTTTCATGTGGCATCAGTTGGACTTGCATTTTAAAATTCCTTTTGATAAACTTAAATATCTTTTAATTGGATTCTCTGTAGTTCTCGAAACTTTATCCATCCTGGGGCCATAGTTCTAATATTAGTCTACTGAGTTTCTTAGGCAAGTTTTCTTCCCTAACTTTCAATTTCTTTCTCTGTAAAAACAGTTAAAAATGGTACAATAGGGTGGTTGTTTGATTAATATTGAAAAAGCTAAATTACATAAGCACTTATTACAGTGCCTAGCCCACCACATACACTCAGTAAATAGTTTGTTATTGAGAATGATATCCTTCATTCCCTCATTAAAACATTAAGAACTTTTGTATTTTCGGTAGGGATGGGGTTTCGCCATGTTGGCCAGGCTGGTCTCAATCTCCTGACCTCAGGTGATCCACCTGGCCCAGCTACTCGGGAGGCTGAGGCAGGAGAATCGCTTGAATCTGGGAGGTGGAAGTTGCAGTGAGCTGAGATCATGCCATTGCACTCCAGCCTGGGTGACAGAGTGAGACTCTGTCTAAAGAAAAAAAATTAAGAATTTATTATTGAATTAAAAGATAATTATGCATTCCCAAATGTAATGTTAATTATCTTATTTTTTCTAATAGCTTTAATTAAAATTGCCTAAGCAAGTATATATAATTTACATATGTCCTGGTATTTTGCTGACATAGAAATTAAATAAAGTTGTAACTTATTCCATTGTTAAGGGAAAATTACATAGAAAGTAGAGATAATTTTTATATGTATTGCTTAACTTAACTAAATAGCAATGTGCAAACATTGTGGTTTGTTTAAAGCTCTTTATCCAAAGCTACAGCCCAAAGTAAAAAGATTTGTAGTTTTGAATATATTTCTTTGAGTCATAAAAAAGATTAAATGCAAAAAATGAGCAAATCACTTACTAAAATAAATTATAAACAGAAAATAAATGAAAATTATGCACCCAACCAACAGTGAAGCAACTAAATATATAAAACAAATATTAAAGAATGAGAAGGAAGAGACAGATTGCAATGCAATAATCATAGGGGACTTCGATTTACCACTTTCAGTAATGGACAGACTATCCAGACAAAAATTAATAAGAAAACATTAGAAGAATACTTTAGATCAAATGTACTTCACAGACATAAACAGAACATTCATTCCAACAGCAAAATTCTTCTCAAGAGCAGACAAAAAAAAAGTTTCCAGGAAAGATCATGTTAGGACAGAAGACAAGTCTTAACAAATTTAATAAGATTAAATTCATATCAAGTAAATGGTGTTGAGAAAACTGGATATCAGTATAAAAGGAATAAAGCTGGACTTTTATCTCATATCATATACTCACAAATTTTAAAGAATCAATTCAAAATATATTAAGGACTTAATTAAACATTAGACTTCAAGCTATAAGAGTACTAGAAGGAAACATAGGGGAAAAAAATACATGAAATTGGTCTGAGCAATGAGTTTTTAGGTTTGACCCCAAAAGTGCAGGCAATAAAAGCAAAAATAGACAAATGAGATTACAACAAAACCAGAAACTTCTATACAACAAAGGAAACAATAAACTCCATCAATTGTTGAAGAGGCAACCTACAGAGTGGAAGAAAATATTTGCAAGCTGTATATCTGATAAGAGATTAACATCCAAAATGTATAAGAAACTCAAACTACTCTATAGAAATAAACAAGTAATCTGATTTAGAAATGGAGATGCTCTTATACTTAGAAAATGCTAAAGACTGTTCTGAAAAACACTTATGTTTGATAAATAAATTTAGTAAACTTTCAGGATATAAAATCAACCTGCAAAAATCAGTGGTATTTCTATACTCCAATAACAATCAAGCTAAGCTTAGAACCAAATTAAGACGGCAATTCCATTCATAATAGCTAAAAAGAAATTATATGCCTTAGGAATATATGTAACTAAGGAGATGAAAAATTTCTACTAGGAAGACTGCCAAATGCTGATGGAAGAAAGTGTACATGACAAATAAATGAACAAACATCCGATGCTCATGAATTAAGATAAATAATATCATTAAAATAACCAGACTGCCCAAAGAAATCTACAGATGCAATGCAATCTTTATTAAAATACCAACATCATTTTCACAGAATTAGAAAAAACAATTCTAAAATTCATATGGAACCAAAAAGGAACCCAAATAGCCAAAGCTATTCTAAGCAAAAGAACAAAGCTGGAGGCATCATATTACCTGACCTCAAGTTACACTACAAAGCTATAGTAACCAAAACAGCATGGTACTGGCAAAAAAAAAAAAAAAAAACAAACAAAAAAAAAACAGCTGATTATCTACAACCAACTGTTCTTTAAAAAAGTCAACAAGACCATATACTGGGGCAAGAGCATGCTTTTGAATACATGGTGCTGGGAAAATTTAATTGCCATATACAGAAGAACAACACTGGACTCCTATCTCTCACCACATACAAATATCAACTCAAGATGTATAACACTTAAATGTAAGACCTGAAACTGTGAAAATACTAGGAGAAAATCTTGTGGCCATTGGTCTAAGCAAAGAATTTACAGCTAAAACCTCAAAAGCACAAGCAATGAAAATGAAAATAGACAAGTGAGGCTTAATTAAACTAAAAGGCTTCTGCACAGCAAAAGACATAATTAACAGAGTAAACGGGCAACCTACAGAAAGGGAGAAAATATGTTCAAACTATGCTTCCAACAGAAAACTGACATTCAGAATTTACAGGCAACTCCAATAATTCAAGAGCAACAACAACAAAACTTCAACAATTGCATTAAAAAGCAAGCAAAGGACATGACTAGACATATTTCAAAAGAAGACATACAAATGGCTAAGTATTTGTAAAAATGCTCCAGATCACTAATCATCAGAGATATGCAAATTAAAAACACAATGAGACAACGTCATACACCAGTCCGAATGCCTATTATCAAGAACACAAAAAATAACAGACATTGGTCAGGATGTGGTGAAAAGGGAATGCTTATACACTGTTGGTGGAAAGTCAATTAGAAAAACTCTATAAAAAACAATTTAAAAATTTCTCAAAGAACTAAAAATAGAACTAGCATCCAACCCAGCAATCCTGCCACTGGTTATCTATCCAAAGGCTAATAAATCTTTATATCAAAAAGATACCTACACTGGTATGTTTATCACAGCACTGTTCACAATAGCAAAGGTACGGAATTAACCTAAGTGTCCATTAATGGATGACTGGAAAAAGAAAATATAAATACTAGTCAAAAATAAAAAAGAATGAAATAATATCTTTTGCAGCAATGTGGATGGAACTGAAGGCAATTATCTTTAGTGAAATTACTCAGAATCAGAAAGTCAAACACAGCATATGGTCACTTATAAGTGGTAGCCAAGTAATGTGTACACATGAACAAAAGGTGTGAAATAATAGTTGTTGGAGATTCAGAATGGATGCGAGGGAGGAACGTGAGGGATGAGAAATTACCGAATGGGTAAAATGTACGCCATTTGGGTGACTGTTACACTAAAAACCCAGACTTCACCACTGCAGAATATACCTATGTAACAGAACTGTACTTGTACCCCTAAAATTTATACAGATAAATAAATACTTTTAAAACGGGCAAGAAAAGAATAAGTATTTCTCAAAAGAAGACATAGAAATGGCTAATATACATACAAAATGCTCAACATTGCTATTCTTTGGGGAGAGGCAAATTAAAAGCAAAATGAAATATCACTTCACACCTATTAGATTGACTATTATCAAGAAAATAAAAGAATAACAAGTGTTGGTGAGGATGTAAGAAAAGGGGAACCTTTGTATACTACTGGTCAAAATGAAAACTGGAACAGCCATTATTGACAACAGTATGGAACTTCCTCCAAAAATTAAAATATAATTACTATAAGAGCCAACAATTCAGTTTCTGGGTATTTTACCAAAAGATCTGAAATCAGTATGTCAAAGAGATACTTGCACTCCCATGTTAATTGCAGCACTGTTCACAACTGGTAAGTTATGAAATCAACCAAAGTGTCCATCAATGAATAAATACTTAAACCTAAGACCTGAAATGATAACAATTCTAGAAGATAACATTGGAAAAACCCTTCTAGACATGGGCTTAGGCAAGGATTTCATGGCCAAGAACCCAAAAGTAAATGCAATAAAAACAAACTAATTAAACTACAGAGCTTTTGCATGGCAAAAAGAACAGTCCGCAGAATAAACTGGCAACCCACTGGGAAAAAATCTTCGCAATCTATACATCTGACAAAGGACTAATATTCACAATCTATAACAAACTCAAACAAATCAGTAAAAAAACCCACAAACAATCCTATCAAAAAGTGGACTAAGGACATGAATAGATAATTCTCAAAAGAAAATACACAAATGGACAACAGAAAAAACACTCAACATCAGTAATGATCAGGGAAATGATCAAAACCACAATCCAATAGCATTTCACTCCTGCAAGAATGGCCATAATCAAAAAATCTGAAAACAGTAGGTGTTGGTGTGGATGTGGTAAACAGGGAACACTTCTATAGTACTGGTAGAAATGTAAACTAGTACAGCCACTATGGAAAACAGTGTGGAGATTCCTTAAAGAACTAAAAGTAGAACTACAATTTGATCCAGCAATCCCACTATTGGGTACCTACTCAGAAGAAAATAAGTCATTATTCAAAAAAGATGCTTGCACACGCATGTTTACAGCAGCACGATTTACAATTGCAAAATCTTAGAACCAACTTAAGTGCCCATCAATCAATGAGTGGATAAGGAAACTGGTGTGTGTGTGTACATATATATATATATATGATGAAATATTACACAGCCATAAAAAGAAATGAATTAACAGCATTTGCAGTGACCTGGATGAGACTGGAGACTATTACTGTAACTGAAGTAACCCAAGAATGGAAAACCAAACATCGTATGCTCTCACTGATATGTGGGAGCTAAGCTATGAGGACCCAAAGGCATAAGAATGACACAGTGGACTTTGGGGACTTGTCGGGGAAGACTGGGAGGGGGACAAGGGATAAAAGACTACAAATACGGTGCAGTGTATACTGTTCGGGTGATGGGTGCACTAAAATCTCACAAATCGGCCGGGCATGGGATTACGCCTGTGATCTCAGCACTTGGGGAGGCCGAGGCGGGCAATCACCTGATGTCAGGAGTTCGAGACCAGCCTGGCCAACAAGGCGAAACCCCGTCTTTACTAAAAATACAAAAATTAGCCAGGCATGGTGGTGGGCGCCTGTAATCCCAGCTACTCAGGAGGCTGAGGTGGGAGAATCACTGAACCCAGGAAGCCAAGGATGCAGTGAGCCGAGATCATGCCACTGCACTCCAGCCTGGGCAACAGAGTGAGACTCCGTCTCAAAAAAAATAAATAAATAAAATAAATAAAAATAAAATTGCACAAATAACTACAAAAGAACTTACTCATGTAACCAAATACCCCCTGTACCGTGATAACCAAAGGAATACTAAAATAAAGTAATAAAATAAAATAAAATAGTGAATGAACTTTAAAATAGATGTATAATTTTAAGTATCTGATTTCAGTCCTCTTTCTTAAATTGAGTTTTCTGTTTAGGAGCACATAGACAAGATAAACATATCCCTGTGAAACAATGTGACTATTATCCTCCATCAAGGTCTGCTCCTAGTTCCATGGTTCTTTGGACAATCTCTAAATTACATACTCTTAGAAATACTCAAAATATTTCTGAGATCCTCTTCATGGAGAGCATTCAATTCCTCACTAAATAATTATTAAATCTTTGTTAATAATCGTTAACTGATATTTAATTAATATAATTAAATAAAATATATTTGGTAAGTCTCAAAATATGTGCATTAGTCTGTGTTCTCCAGAGGGAAATATATATATATATATATATATGAGAGAGAAAAAAATATTTGTTATAAGGTATTAGAATACACTATAATCTGTAATGCAGGCTGTCCTAAGATGCACAGTCATGAAGCTGGACATGTAAGAGAACAGATAGTATAGTTCCAGTTCAAGTTCAAAGGACTGAGAACCATCATAGCTGGTGTCCAGAGCCACCCACAGTGAGAAAGGTAATATGCTTTACTCAATATACTGATAACAGTGTACAGCGTTCATCTCATCCAGAAACACCCTAATGGACATACTCAGAATAATCTTTAACCAAATATCTGGCCCTCCCATGACCCAGTCAAACTGACACATAAACTTATCCATCACAATAGGTATGTTTTTGATTCCTCTAAAATTCCTATCACTCAAATTTTTTGTTTGTGTACATAATATATGGCCTAAAATGTTTATGGCATATTGTAGCAAGCAGGTTATGCTAAACAAAAGTTAAGTCTTTCCCCAAAATTAATAATATTTGTGTTTTTCAAAATTAGACCTAAGAGATTAAACAGGTTTGAATTTAACATTAAGAGCCCTGATCTTATAAACAAAAGTTAAGTCTTTCCCAAAAAATAATATTTGTTTTTTTTAAATTAGACCTAAGAGATTAAACAGGTTGAATTTAAGAGCCTGCTCTTATAAAAATATCCAGCCTTAATGTAAAAGCACAGTACCTCTTATGAGGCATGAATGGTTTCTCTCTTAATGGTAGTGAGGATATTCTATAATTTTGTCTGCCTCCTAGATGTTTGGTCTTGTAATAGATCAAATGAAACCTTCCCATACTTATTTTTGTTTGATATTTTGGTAACTGATGAAGTGTATTTAGTATAATAAAGCTAGATATTGCTAATCTTCTCATCTCAAGGAATTTAAAATATAATAAAAAGATAATTTGGGGTAACAAATATTAATTATATTTATAAGCAATATATAATAAATCCTTCCTTAAAAATCTGTAGATTTTTGACTGGGCATGGTGGCTCACGCCTGTAATCCCAGCACTTTAGGAGGCCGAGGTGGGCGGATCACGAGCTCAGGAGATCGAAACCATCCTGGCTAACACGGTGAAATCCCATCTTTACTAAAAATACAAAAAATTAGCCTGGCGTGGTGTTGAGAGCCTGTAGTTCCAGCTACTCAGGAGGCTGAGGCAGGAGAATAGCGTGAACCCAGAAAGCGGAGCTTGCAGTGAGCCGAGATCACCTCACTGCACTCCAGCCTGGGCAACAGAGTGGGACTCCATCTCAAACATACATACATACATACATACATACATACATATATAATATCTGTAGTTTTTTTGTTGGAAACCAACAGTTTTGTGGGGTCTTTTTAAACAAATAAATCCTTTATCTATATTGGCAATTAATTAATCCAAATTTATTAAAAACTGTTTTACTTTGGTAAATCTTTAGAATATGTCCTAAGCTTCTCTTTCAAATGTGCTTCAAAGAAAGAGAGGCTTTTAGGTGGTAACATAAAGGTTTATATCAAAGTGAGATGAAACAATGATGATTTAAATTTACAAAAGGAAACGTGGTATACCAGAAAAGGATTTATTTGTTAGCTAAATAATTTTTAAAAATTATATATATAATATTATCATTATATATATATTATATATATATATATATATATATTTTGTTCCTTTTATTTGTGCTTTCTTTGGCAACTGAAGTGAGAGCCTCTTTCCAATTAGGCATAAATCAGACTTCATTGGCTCAACTCCACAGACCGCAAACTTAAAATCATGACTTGGTCATGATTCTCCGCCAAAGGTGTTGGTGTCAGTGTGGATTTATATTGAGGTCTTCAAGAGAACTACAAACTTTCTAGAAGATATAATGTCCCAATAGTGCAAGAGTCAGGGAAGATTAGAAATATGGCATCAGGGTTTTTACAGATGGTGTGGTCTTTACAAGAAGTTGCATTTGTGATAGACTCAAAGCTCACAGTGACCTTTGGCAAGAAAGATGTAATTAGGCCTCAAGTCACAACTATCACTTCAGTCATCATTTGTACAGCGATGACTGCAGAATGTATTATGTAAATCTTAAGTAACATGTAGAGTTTTAAAACTTGGTGTTTCTAACTTTTTAAGTGGGAGATGATTTTCTCATAATTACATTTAAGTCAGTCTTAAAAGTAACTGTAAGTTAGTAATGGGCTTTATAAGAATTCTGTTGAATTTTTAACATTGGTTTTACTCAAATTTTCATTGTATACTCTTTTCCATTCATCTCCTCCATTATTTTCCAAAACTACTTCAGAAGGGGAAAACATATCTAAAAAGATGGGATGAATATAAAATATTTTACTTTTATCTCTGACACTGGTAGCTCTCAGCCAAGAAAAGAGTCTTAGAAATTCAGACTCTTATATCACTTTTCTACTGGCCTTCAGTTAAACTCAGGGTGACAGAGGTTACTGATTATTTAAGAGGAGTGAGTGTATGTACTAACCAGCAGGGCCACAACCTCTACAACGTTAGATCAGCATTAATGAGTACTGTTTACAGATTTACAAACAATTTATATATTGAGAAAGAGGGAGAAGGGCATGTCTAAAATGACTACAAAATTGAATAAACATCATGAACAAATAATACTTTCAGATAACATTGAATAAGCAATTATATGGTAATAAAGAATATCACAAAAAAATTTAATAAACCAATAATTTAAAAATTATACAGGTATCTATGCTGAAATAATGAAAAATATTAGGATGGAAATGATGTTCTCAAAAATATAGTAAAGAGTTAACTGATTCTTTTTCAGAAATACTTTATGATATGCTAGATTTTCTCAATTTTATTCTAAGGTCTAAAATATAGATCAGAGTGCTCAGCAGCCCATGGTGATGCTGTTTTTCCCTCTCTTTTGATGTTTTTGATGTCTTTTCATGTGGCACTATGAGAGGTTGAAAGCAAAAAATAACATGAATTTAAAATTGTTTTAAATAGTATTGATCTCTGAGTGAATTGCTTGATATCAAATTATATGTCTTACTTTCAAAAATTATTTTTTCTTCTCTATAAAACATTAGCCTGATTTTTCCTTCCCTGGGATCTATTTTGATTTTAATTGGAATGCAAATCAGTTGGTTTTCTAAGTTCTAGTGAAAATTTAAGTCCCAGTACTCAGCTGCTCTCTTTCTTTGTCTGTACTTAACCTCCTTTTCTGTGTTTGGAACACTTCTGTATTTGATTTCTAACTCTGCATGTGTAACCCCAAATCCTGTCCCTTCCTCCTCTGCTTCTACTATTCCAAATGTTTTCTAGACAAAAGTGTCCCACAGCATTCAAACTCCTTCTGAGCTACATCAAACTTCTCATGTGGAATGCAGAATCCAGGTTATCACACTAGCACTGCCTGCTAAATCCATCCCACTTCCTGCTTTTCAGTGGCCTGTGGACAACAGAGATTTTGTGTATTTTTAACTGGTTGAGAGAAAAAAAATCAACAGAGGAATAGTATTTCATGTATCTTCATGAAAATTATATACAATTAAATTTTAGTGTCTATAAACAAAAATTTAATTGAAAAATCTACATACTGAATTGTCAGCTGATTTAGTGCTACAAAGGTAGAGATCTATGCCCATGGAACCCTAACTATCTGCTATCTGGCCCTTTACAATAGATGTTTGAGGACACCTGACATTGAATACAAGGTGAAGGCAAGGATTTCTTTGCCTTATTTATTATTGTCTCCCAGTAGCATGGAGGGGGGCATTGTACATGTTGACACTAAAAAATATTTGTTCAAAGGAAAACATAGACACAACAAGCCTTGTTTTCTCTCTAATCTCTATTTTATATTCCTTATCTAAACAGTATTCTAAATTATAGAACCTTCCTCTTGTTAAACTTGAAGCCTTGCTAGCTTTGTCTCTGCATTTTGTCTCACAGTTTTCCCTTCAGCCTTCCATTTCCATTGCCCTTGCTGTAGCCAGGCCTTCATGACCTCACACCAATAATGTAGTCGCTAAACACCACTGCAGCCATTTGCTATTGCCATCAATCCGCCCCTTCATTCTGCTGCTCTCTGATGTTCTTGTGCTAATTACTGCACAACTCACTGCACTCAGAAAGCACAAGTAAATACATTTTAAAAAAGAGGGGGAAAGGCAGCAATGGGAGAAGAAAAGGCTACAGAGACAGAGATCTGCTAGTCTTTGAGCCCTGGCTGAGTGCTGTTCATTGTCTCTGTTCTTCATAAAGGTGTACATGGTAAACATTCTAATCCCTATTTTTCAGGTGGTAAAAACTTTCGTCCAGAAAACGTGCTCTTTGCAAAACACTGTGTATCATATAAACACATAATTTTAAAATTTATAACTAATCCTTGCTAAAGCTTTTACTTATTTTTAGTTTCTCAAAAGACAGAAATTAATGGGGACACACTCCTGATATGTGAACTACACCAATTACTGGAAGAATAACTGGCATCAGTGTGCAGAGCGATGACTGTCAGGGGACACAGAGTTAGCACCAAACCCAGAGGGACATTGAGACATGACCTCTGGGAGGAGTGGATTGGAATATTTGTTATGTAACACGAAGACGTTCAAATCAAATGTTACACCACTGCCAACAAAAGTCCGCCACTGCATATTCAAGGACAGGACAAGTGGAAGGAAGGAAAACATAATTACACAGCCATAGGGAACCTGGAGAAAAGGTTAAAGCATTTGCCAAATGTATAAAATACCCTGTAATTCCAACAAACAAAAATGCCAAACTAATGGAAAAAGCAAACAGATACTTTCAAATAATTATGACAATCTCTTCCCTTACTTTTTATGTTCCAAATCATATTATATGTCGTTCAAGTTCTAATACATATGATTACTGTCTATTAAACTACAGTTTATTTGGTCATGTGGCCAACTTCCTTAACATCTCTATACACCTTTCAACATCAATAAAATGCTGGTGTTTAATTAACTGTTTTATAAGGCATCTCCCAGTTTTTAATTCAATGATTTTGTGGGTTTTGAAATTCTGATGTTAATGACGACTTTGATAAGAAAACAATTGTTATGGATGCGGTAATATTGGAATTCTGCATGTGAGTGTGTGTGAGTAAAAATAGCAATTAGATTATGATACGTATGTATTATATTTAACATATAACTTATTTTATCAGCTACATACACTATAATAGCATGTAATCTGTCAACCTAACTATTCTGCCAAATTCCTTCATAGTCACTTTTTTTCTCAAATGACCAGTATTAGCAGCATTATAAGTTAATTCCTTCTGCCCACAAGATTGCAGTTTAGTATATTGTAGTTGCTTTACTCCATTTAGGCTGCTTTAAAAAAGTCATAAACTAGGTAACTAATAAATGACAGAAAATCTCTGTGTCACAGTTCTGGAGACTGGGAAGTCCAAGAGCAAGGTACTAGCAGATTCAGTGTCTGGCAGGGGCTCACTTTCTGTTTCACAGGTAGCACCTCCAAACTGTTCTCACATGGTGGAAGGGGCAAGACAGCTCTCTGGGGTCTGCTTAATAAGGAAACTAATCTTACTTATGAGGGTTCCACCTTCCTAAGGGCTCTATCTCCTAATACTGTCACATTAATGATTATATTTCAACATATAAATTTTGGAGGTACACAAACTTTCAGACTATAGCAGTAGTCTAACCTCAGCAGATTTAACAAATGCATGTAATAAAATTACTTTGTTTTTATAACATGAACAACTTTGTTTCTCCTAAGTATTCTTACTTATGCTCCTAAACAAAGTAATTATAGATAAGATTACAAATATTTAATATGATCTTCTCCTCAATATCCTGAGGGGTAGACATTTGACTGAAATATAAGACGCTTTATCTATTCTTTTGTGGTTAGGGTAGAGTCTCTTGGCTGAGTTCATGTCTAGTTTGATTCTGATGAGGTTGTAAAAGTGCTAGATTGTTTATTTGTGAAACAGTTTTTAGAATAAACCCTAATATTAATGTAATTATTCTTACCTTAGAAAGAAGCAAGCAATTTTAAAGTCACTTCTATATGTATTGTATGTGGATAGACTGGAAAGATTACAAAAGATAAAACGCCAGCAATCATCAAATACAAACATAAAATTATATACAGCATTTTGATTAATAACAAATTCTGGTTTACACTGAAAGCAGCACTTTTTTAAAAACTACGTTCTATAAACTGTTTAATAGCTATGCACATATCAAAAATGGTAAATGCATTAATGAATTATTTACCTCTCTGTATCTAAACGCCACCTCTTAAGAGGTAAGCACTTTTGAATTAGGTTATATCAACTTTTTACCCCTCAGAAGTAAATGTTTTAAAACAAAAAATTTAATGAGATGTTTTATGGGGCTTATTTAGTTTATTAATGGATTCTGTTTTTGTGTGTGAGCTGAACACTTGCAGTTTAGTCTAAGAGGCAGACATAATAAAAAATTTCAAATCAGCATTGTAGGTGCTGTCATAAGCCCAGTTCTCTAAAGGCACAGTGAGGCACACCAAAACCAGCTGAAAGAAAAGTTGGTTTGCTATGTGTTGTTTGTCTGTTTTTCAGATTCTAATTTATTCCTAAAGATGGAATGTTGTCTGAAGCTATCTTGTTTAATCAAGCATTCTCACCAGTGAGGCTGTGTGAACAGAAGGTGGGTATCAGAATAACTGGTACATTTTTCATTCCACAAACAACTGGCCTCTTCGCAACTTCTAATCCATTCGATCCTAACTCACTCCAGGGATATGCACTTTGCCAAAATCTTTCTATGTGTTTTTAATAGGATAGCCCCTAGCTGAGAATCGTTACCCTGTACTTGAAATGCAGAAAGAAAATGCCTTGGATTGAAGGATAGAAAATTATTTGCTGTTTATGCTGTAAGGCATAAAGCTAATAGTATCCATTCATTTATCCTTTCCTTTAATACACTATGTGCTGGAAACTATGCTCTGTCCTCATTTTGTGCTGTCTTACACAGCACTTACCTAGAAGGGGAAAGCTAATTATTTGTCTACCTCTCTCCTCAAGTCGTCTTTGCTGGTGTCACTTTTCTCCAACATTTGCACACTTTCTGTTCAAATTGTGCTTATTTGCCTAGTACACTAGCAAGTTTAAGAAAAGATAAACAAACATTCAATAGTGAGATTAAACCTGTAGTCATAAGGTACTCATACGACTCCCACCCCTGACTGTGGATGCAGCGACAAAGCGGCAGAGGCTGGCTGAAGCCATATGGCAATTTGCAGAATGTCACCATAGCCTCTGTGCACACCACGCATGGTCCATACTCAGGAAGCCAACTGATCTCAACTCCACAACCACCTTGGCTCTCTGGGGAATTGTGAGTGACAGCCCTCAAAAATATGGAGATTTCACATTCTGTGCACATCCCGACCTTCAATTATTTAGTGAGATCTTTTGCCATCCAAACAACAACAACAACAAAATCACTTTTATTTTCCACCAATACGGAAAAACCTTAGGTTTTTATATTAAACTCACCATTCCTGCTCAAAGGACAAAGGTTGGAAATTTTTGTTTTGTGTACACAGGGTATTTGTAAAGGGTGAGGTGCATATACTTTTGCATTATGACCTGGTTTTGCCAGTTAAGACACTAACAACCCTGCCCAGAGTTTAATGGAAATTTTCCTTCTTATGAACTCATTTACTGTCAGTTAAGATAAAATATCTCTTAGAACCTCTAGAAAAGAAAGGTAGATTCTCAATTATTGGTCCCATATTAAATAATTCTGCTAATTAATGGTAGTTTCCTAAAGTGTTAACTGCATTACAATAAACATGTCATGTACTACAGTTACTAGAAAGATCTCTGCCTCAAGAATAAGAGAAATATATTAGATCATATTGCTATGCAATTTTTCTTGCTGACAGGGGCCATTTTTCAGGCACAGTACTACATATAGAACAGCAACATAATGGGAGGAGAGAACAGATGCTAAAATTCAGTCAGACATAAATCTCTTTCACTTTATCTTCTTTACAATACAGAGATGACAAGAAGAAAAACAAATAGCTGAGAGAATAAACATAAATGATGGGTGTTTCAAGGGAATTTAATACCCCAATATTGAGATCATATATATGTTACAAGATTGACACCTGGGAAAATAAATGGTGGTTAGTGTAATAAGATGACAATAATTAAATATCTGGCCTTTTCTTTCTCCATGTTACAAATATCAACATGTAACAAGCACAGGAATAAAAATGATACTTTTCTATTTCTGTTAACCTCTTCAGACATGCAATTATTCAAGTTCCTGTCTAGATATTCACTCATGTAATTGATGCACTGGAAAATCTTTTCATTCAGTGTATCAGTTGGAATTTATCATATACTTCATACTGGACTATTAGATCACAATACCAAAGGTCGCAAGATATAACCTTGCTTTCTGCATGAATCCTTGTTTCAATACTCTGTTCTACACTGATCTTTCTGTCCTCTGAATTCTGATTAAAATTATAATCATTAATCACACAACTGAGCCCAAGTTAATTCCTATTTTATTTGGATGTAGCTTTCACTCTCCAACAACCTTTAACTTCCCGTGCTGTTGGAAGCAGGTATTCATTTCAAACCATTTTTTAATTTAATACTTCCTTAATATCTAAAACAATGGAGAATGCATGTCAATGTGACAGGAACCTTAAGGTGTCATTGCACCAGCCAGAAACCTCTGTGGCCAGTGGCACCTTTGCCTGAATTTTGCTCTAGATCACTGGGCTCATTCCGCCCACTCAGCCTGGCAGGCTGCACTCAGCTCCCACTATTGGCCCAGATCAACACCTGCCAAGGGCAAGCCAGGAGCAGAGTGGCAAGGGGTGTGTGGGCAAATATGGGGTCCAGCCACTGCATGCAGCCAGGCATGCCAGCTGCAATGTGGTGGGCACCTTCAGGCCACAGCATGGGGCAATGGCACAGGGCACCAGCTCCCTGCAACGCTGTGGCTGGATCAGGTAATAGGCAGCTTCTATGATTGACACCGGGAAACGCAGTGGCGTCCAGAGTCTTGGAGATGCCAAGGACTGCAGAGCTCTAGAGAGGGTGTCACAGCCACGACCTGAGGAGCTCCTAGGTCTGGGCTCCTTGAAGGGCTACAGCTCTTCTGGCCTTCTCTCTTCTCTCCTTCTTGTCATCTGCAACATGGCAAGCCAGGGGCCTGCTTCAGCCCTGTTTGTGTTCAGCTCTTTTAGCCCTGCCGTTTGGTGGGTCCCAAGTTCTTGTCTTGCGTCCAGGAAGAATGAGGTATGCAGACAAGTGGAGGGTGGGCAAGACGAAGAGGAGCTTTACTGAGCCATAGAACAGCTCAGAGGAGACCCACAGTGGGTAGCTCCTCTCCATGACCAGGATGTCCTGATGAGTGTTCAGCTCTTAGCAAAAAGGGTAGCTCCTGTCTGCTTGTCCCCGGCTCCCATCAGCTCTGTGAAACATGGCACCACCTGGGCCCAGCTGGCAGCGGGCCCTGGGGACTACCCGTCTCCTCTCTGCATTTTCCTTGCAGCAACAGTGGGCGAGATGCAGGTGACACAGCTGTCGGAGTCGATACCACGAGTCCTGGCTGCGCCTTCTGCTAGGCACTTGTGGGCTCTAAGGCACGGTGGGGAGGGAGGTTGAGGCCGTGGCGGAGTCTCTGGGCCTAGAAACAGGTCTTGCCCAGCCGTGCTAAGGTTGGGGTAGTGCAGTTGGCTGTCTTAGGGAAACAGGGCACAGACGTCCCACCAGCGCCCCTGCTGCTAAGGCGGTCACTCCTGCCATGATCGCCTGTGCCTCCCTGAGCCAGCCAGCATGATGCTACCATCAGTAAGATTATTTTCTTTTAAAAATAACTTCATTCCATTTATGAAAATAATACTTGCTTATTCTGAATTTAGAAAAAAAAAAAACCTCTCCCAATAGAAAAGCATACAAAAAAGAAAGTAAAAATCACCCTGAACTCTACTACACAAACCAAATAATAAAAGATATTACTTTTAATATCATAGTAAACAACTGCTTAATCCAGCTGTGCTCTCTGCCCCCATGTATCTGTTTATACTTTCACATAAACAGGATAAAATGGTATTTATATGATTAATGCTTATTGGATATTGGTCACATCTAGAACTTTTTTCTTTCTTTCTTTCTTTTTTTTTCTTTTTTTTTTTTTGAGACAGAGTCTCACTTTGTTACCCAGGCTGGAGTGCAGTGGTGTGATCTCAGCTCTGCAACCTCTGCTTCCCAGGTTCAAGCAATTCTATTGCCTTGGCCTCCTGAAGAGCTTGGATTATAGGAACATGCCAACAAACCCGGCTACTTTTTGTATTTTTAGTAGAGAGGGGTTTTTGACATGTTGACCAGGTTGTTCTCAAACTCCTGGGCTCAAGTGATCCTCCCACTTCGGCCTCTCAAAGTGCTGGGATTACAGACATGAGCCACCATACTTGGCCACATCTACTTAATTATTTCAGTATTGGCTCTCTCACTCTGTTTCTGTCTCTCTCACTCTCTATACACACACACACACACACACATATATCACACAAACATACACACACATATTTATATGTGTACACATATATATTTATATATACAGATACATATTTACATATATACATATATATCTATAAGGGAGATATATATATACACACACATAAATACACACATATATATTTATAATGTGTTGATATATATTTATAATTGTTCATAGGTCAACGTGATTAAAAGTATGTCCTGTATCTAGAGACTCAGAGTTTCAGTTCTGGAGATGGATAATGGTGATCTTTGTACAACAATGTAAATACATTTAATGCTACTGAACTATACACTTAGAATGATTATGTGGTATATTTTATATTATATGTACTTTATGACAAAGACAAACAATAAATAATGAGTTTAGACATTTCAATTCAGGGGTATCTAAAAACCTGGTCTCTCTCACACAGCTCTATAATATCTGGCTTTGAAGAAAGACTGTATCAGGCTCCAAATGAGTTTAAGTTATGTATATCTCAGTATCTCCAATATGTTAAGAATTTTGAACATCATTTTGTTTGACTGAGGGAACACAATTAAACATGGTTATTACAACAGATAGACCCCACAATTGTTCCACTTACAATTTTTTGACTTTACCATGGAGTGAAAGCCACATGCATTCTGTAGAAACCCTACTATGATGTTAGATAGGTTAGGTATATTACATGCATTATAACTTATTTTTAATTTATAATGAGTTTATCAAAATGTAGCCTCCTCAAAAATTGAGGAGCATCTGTATCTGTATACAATGTCTATAATTATTTTTGGAAAAAATCAATCAAATTGGTTGTAAATTAAGTTTCTAATCTTTTCTTCCTTGGAAAATTTCTAAAAAGGCTATGATATAATAGCTAGATTCCTTTTCATTTTGAAGGACATAAATCCAAAATTTTAATTTCTGTATATTATGATCCCTTGGAAAGTCTCCATTTTCTCCCCTCCCCTCCTCTCCCCTCCCCTCTCCTCCCTTCTATTTCCCTCTCTTCCTTCCAAATAGCCTTAACATGAGTTGTTATTGTTTTTCCTGGATGTGCTTGGCCAGGAATAGCAGTTGGCTTCTAAATTGCCAGTTACAATAGTTACATGCCCTTGAGTAGTCTGAAATTAATGAGAGTATATTTTAATATGATTTTTTAGCAGAAAATAATATAGTAATAATAACAAAACAAAACGTAAAACAACCTGATTTTTGCTTAAGTATTCAGGGAGACTCATTTCATCAAGGAACTGAAAATTCAAGTTTAGTTTAATAAGGGCATTGGCTCATTTCTTCAGCATTCCAGTTTTTTCTCATTTGCTAATTTCATCATTTGGTTGTATTTCCCAGGCGTGTACTAAAAGGCAGCAGTAGTAGCAGACTTCATCAACATCAACCACATTATGTAGAAGGAGACTGTCTATATGCCTAAATCTTTAGACAATATCCTAAACTTCATTCTGAAATGATCGTCACTGCTTTGTAAATGCCGTGAGCATAACAACTTAGCCCTACATTAACTGCAGCAATCACAGTGGCCATCTAAATAATCTTACAATGATTATCTTTGACCAGTTTAGACTTACTCCTGTAGCTGTGTATGAAGTCAGTAGCTGTTAATAGGGAAGCAGTGAAATCTTATTAGTAGATAGCCATTAAGGCCATTACAGATGATTCCATGTCATGTTATTTGTGGCACAGAGTGTGATACCAGAGAAGTGATGGAAAAAATGAGTCCAAGAATGGAATCAGAATTACAATATATTTGGCCAAAAATAAGATATAGGAGCAGATTTGATTTAACAGGGAGCAACCTAGGGACCAGCCCAAAGCGTCTATATCTAAGACAATCAGGTGATTGCTCAAACTTCACTGAAGGCCCACTATTTTATTTTATTTTTTTATTATTTTATTTTTTTTTTATTATTTTATTTTATTTTATTTTATTATTTTATTGAGACAGAGTCTCGCTCTGTCACCCAGGCTGGAGTGCAGTGGCATGATCTCGGCTCACTACAAGCTCCGCCTCCTGGGTTCACACCATTCTCCTGCCTCAGTCTCCCCAGTAGCTGGGACTACAGGCACCTGCCACCACCCCTGACTATTTTTTTGTTTATTTAGTAGAGACAAGGTTTCGCCGTGTTAGGCAGGATGATCTCAATCTCCTGACCTCCTAATCCACCCGCCTCGGCCTCCCAAAGTGCTGGATTATAGGTGTGAGTCACTGTCCTCGGCCTGAAGGCCCACTCTTAGACAGTGCAGAGCAGAAGAACATTATACATGGGAGTCACTGTATTCATTCATTCATTCATTCAGGCAGGCAGCAAATATTTATGGCGTTCCCACTATGATCCCGTCCCTAGTGATAAAACAGCAAATAAAACAAGTTCCCTGCCTTTGGCACATACTCAAGAAAACACAAAATAAGAGAGAAAGAACAAAAGTGGCTGTCAGGAATGTACCTTGCTATATTTTATGTGGGATAATTTGGTATGGCTTTACTAAGAAAAATATATTTGCACAAAAACATGATGAAAGCATTCAAAACAGTGTGAATATCAGATACAAAAAACACTATAGTGGGAGCTTGCTGAACATTCCAAAAAATTAGCAAGGTCACACTATGGCTGAGAGAAGATTGGGTAAGGGAAAAAACAGTAGCAAACCATGCCATAGAGGTAGCATGGCCAGAACTCATAGTGTTTTCTAGGCTGTAGCAAAGACTTTGGCTTTTACTTTTTGGGTGACATGGTCAGTCTTTGAAGGGTTTCCAACAAGAAGAGCAATGTCATCTGATTTATGTATAAAATAATATTTTTCACAGATGGGTTGAAAATATATTATAAGAAGCAAAAAAATAAGGTAAAAGCCTGTGTAAGTAATCTAGGTGAAAGATGAATGAAGATAGTGTGAACAAGAGTGGTAACCATGAAGATAATAAAGAAAAAGTTGAATTTTGCCTATTGGTGATAGAATAGACAGAATTTGCTATTGGATTTGGATGTGAAATGTGAGAGCAAAATGGTATGAAGGAAAACTACAAGTGCGGCCTGTGCAACTAAAAGATCAAGTTCAGTATGGGATATGTCAAGTTTGTCATAAGTGTTAGATATATGCATGAAAATATTCATTAGTCAGTTGGATAAACACATTTGTGGAACTCACAATAATCAGGTAGAGATTTTGAAGGCATAGACATGGGGTTGGCATATAGAGTTGTTATTTTGCATGACAGTACCAAGTGCATAATTGTAGGAGGAACAAAAATGGTAACCAGAGTCCTGAGTCTGAGACTCTTCAACTTGCACAGCTTCGGGAGATGAAAAGCAATTGGCAGAGGAGGAGTGGTAGAGTATGGGGAAGACTGAAACAAAAATACAATGAAAATAATGTCTCAATAAGGAGAGGTCATCCTTTTCAAATACTACTGATGGTTCAACTAATTTGAGAACCAGGACTCAATCAATGGATTTTGCCATGTAGAAATCATTGTAG
This sequence comes from Piliocolobus tephrosceles, assembly GCF_002776525.5. Classification (NCBI taxonomy): domain Eukaryota; kingdom Metazoa; phylum Chordata; class Mammalia; order Primates; family Cercopithecidae; genus Piliocolobus; species Piliocolobus tephrosceles. The sequence goes on along the minus strand of NC_045436.1, from coordinate 27,121,266 downwards.
ATTTTGATAAAAGTGCTTCATTAGAGTAGTGGTAGTGGTAAAAACCTAGTTGGGATGGCTTTCAAGTGAGAATTATAAGCAAAGTTGGAAATATTAAGTATTGATAATACATACATGGATTTTTACAGTAAAAAGAAGAAAGAGGATATGAGGCCAATATAAAATTATGTTTGTTTTTATATGACATATAATAGGATATTTGTATGCCAATACAATAGTAAAGGATTAATGTAGAGAGAAAAAGAGAGAAGGAGAGAGAAGAGGAGGAGAGAGGGGGGAATATTAAATATTGCTGAAACAATGTCCTTCCATACTTGGATGACAAGAGGAATGTGTTGTAGAAAGCAAGGAAAGGGCATGCACTTGGCTAGAAGCTCGTGGGATTCATCCGTCAGTGTGCTTTTAATTTAAAAAACATGCAGCCATTCACATTAAATGTTAGAATATAAAGATGACCTCTGTTACAAAGAGCTTTTAATTTATAATTTAATACATTCAATATAAAAATATTTCATAATGTAATTTATTCAACACAAATGGTAAAATGCCTGAGTGTAAGAAGCTATTTTTAAGGGGATAAAATTAAATATGAGTGACATATACTCATACAATACTGAAAGAATAAAACATAAAATGATTAATTAATAAAAACAAATCCAACAGGATTTGAACAAAGCTAAATAGACCGTTAAATGTTCAATCAAAAAAGGAAACAGACATTATTTTATTCATGTGGGAGACTCCTCATGAATAAAAGAAAAGATTTTGTATATTAGGCATAAAAAATGGTACATATAAAAGCTATTGAACTCAAGCTAGTTCCCATTTAGTCCTTTGACATACTTGAAAGAAAATATAGGCATTAGCTTTGCCACATATTCTTGAATACCAAGGCACAGCAAAATAAAATACACCAAAAATTTAGCCCTTTAATTATCCACAGCTACTGTTATCAGTCACTTAGTTGGCTTGCAGCTACAATACATGCCTACAAAGTAGAGTAAAATACATAAAAAATACATTATAATTTGTTTATCATACAATTTCAATAGACAGAATTTAGAGTGGACTTAAGATAATGGTGATCGCAGTAATAGCACAAGTTTAAAATAAAAAAGATCTAGATTTGAATTCAGGTTCTACCCCTTACTAGTTATGTGGTCTTATACAATGTCCTTTAACAAACTTTTAGAATCTTTTGCTTCTTTAACTTTAAAAGGGAAATAAAACTACTTCACAGAGTGGTTGTAAAAATTAAATAGGATGAAATGATGGACTAAGTACAAGCACTAGTATATACTAAGAAATACATCAATGCTAGCCATGTGATGGACAACGGGGAGCTATTACTCTGAGTACTTAGCAATAGATCCATTATTACTCTCCATACATAGTAGAAAAACTGGAGCATAGCTTTTAAACTTTGTTCCAACTCTAAAAGTACATGAACCTCCTACATTAGCAAGTACTTCATGAAGAAATATATTGGCCAATTTTCCCTATGGCTCCTAATAGACAGCAAAACCCACAAATCTAATGTACTGCTTGAAGACTGTGAATGTTTTTTTAAAAGATGTTCTATATTCAAGATAGAAAATTATCTACTAAATAACATGACAGTCAAAGGATCACATTAAATTTATAAATTAACTTAAAAGGACAAATTCCCAAAGAAAACAATACAGACTATATTTTCATCCAGCCAAGGATTATATGTATAAACAAGGCCTACCTTTATTAGACATCAGGAAAGAAAAAAAGAACCTCTTTGACTCTGTTTTATAATAAAGAGAAAAAGGATTTATTGGTATTTCACACAGAAATAATCAGTTTAGAGAGAGTTCTCAAAATTTAAATAAAGACACGAAATATGCCTAAGTGTCTTTACTAAGCTAATCCTTAAAACCAGTAAAAAATTGGTTGAAAAATCTTCTAACAATTTGAATCCTTATTCTAAATAAATTACTGTATTTTATCTTATGTCATTACAAATTTAAGAAAAATAATGAGGTTTTTTATTTGAGAATCTTGAATTCTCAAGGTTATTATTTCTCTTAAATTTATAATGACATAAAAAATATAGGGGAGAAACCGAGGAATTAATATTAATTGAGTTCCTAATTTGTAATCCTCATAATTATTAATAAAATTATAAATTTCATTGTAAGAATTAAGGAATTGGACCTAGAGTCATTAAGCCATTGCTGCTGAGTAAACATGTGACCTGCCCAGGCTCATCTCCTGATGTGCATGGCTGTAAATTTTGTGCTCCTTCTGTTGCACCAGCTACCTCTCAATAGTAAAAGTAACAACGAATGTTGGCAAGTTCTAGCACTGCATGAGGCAGTTGTTAATATTCCATGGAAGTGATCAGGGACTAGTTTAAGAATTTAGTTAACTCTTTGTACAGGAAAATGCACAAAAACTTGCAATTTTGCATAAGATATCATGAACCTCTTGATGCTCTAAAACGCATGACATGAACCCCTTGATGCTCTAACATGCATGAGATAGGTGAGAAATCACAGTTTCAAGGATTGCTTTACAAGTCTGATTCTCTTTACTCTTTTCAACAACGCTGTGAGGAAGGAACATACTATTATGCTTATCTACCAATGAGGAAACTGAGACAAAATATTAAGTGATTGACTTGTCTTCACACACTAGAAACTTGTTGAGCCAGGACCTTAACACGAGTACTATGACTACACATCCTTTGTTCTTTCATGCACTTCAGAGTATCTGGCATGCATGAAATTAATTTATTAGTAACTACCTTTCACTGTAAGAAGATTATCAGGATTATTTTTCCAAGATTTTCTAGAAAGAAATATCTTCAAAGGTCTTTTTTGTTCTTTCATTACATATTTCTGCCTGGATGGTGAAATGTTTTCTAAATGAGCCAATTGTCTGCAGCTAGCTAAATGGGGCAGTAGCCATCCAAATGTAGACAGAGCAATGCACACTCCATCTTCATCCTATAAGAGCAAAATTGCATGGGCTATGAAGTGGTAAATGTTGCAGTAAAATGAAAAGAAAGTGATGACAAAAGAAGGAGTGACAACAGTTTTCAGCAAAACATTTATTATTTTCAGAAGAACAATTTCAAGGGTATAGAAATATTTCATCAACTAAGTTGACTACATTTCATTTAAATAAAATATTTAGTTTCCAATATGAAATAGCTGTTGTGTCAGTCACACCCCAGCATGTGTAATAGGGAAGAATATTGGGAAAATTTGAATGTGTACAAAAATTGGACAAGAAAAATTAACAATCAAGAAATATCTGCAAAAAACATATAACTGATATTACCATGAGTAAAATAGTGTAGTGTTACTTTGATTCCATGAAAATATCACTGCAATTTAATTGTGCTATTGTGGAAAGATAAATTAAATAAGCAAGAAAAAATACACTTATAAGAAAAGTTCAAATTATTAATATTTTAAAGTACTGAAGTGCTAAAGATACTATTCGCAAGAGTTTTAATGGAATTCAGAATGCCAGTTCTTGTTGACATATCTCAAATTATCCAATTATCTCTATCATTTCTGCCAACTCAGAGGTCCAAGTTACTATCATCTTTGGCCCAGGCTAGGCAATATCATCCTAATTAGTCCACTGGCCTCCAACTTTAGCATCCTTCAATTTATACTGCAGGCAGTTATCTTTTCAAAATGCAAATATAATCAGATCTGTTCATTCTAAAACCCTAAACTGGTTTCCAACTCTTGAAGAAAAAGACCTAATTCCTCAACATGGCCTATCAGGCTCTGTAGCCTCCCTCTATCTTCCCATTCTCATCTCAGACACACCCTGTTCATTCTCTAGCTAGAATTGCCTTTTTCAAGGACCTAAGATGTCATGTGCCTTCCCATTCCAGGACTGATGAAGAGTCTGTGCCCTTTTCTTGGCACACTGTTTCATGACTTCCCTCCAGCCACTATAGGTAATTAACAATTATTGGGCCAGTCGTGGTGGCTCACTCCTGCAATCCCAGCATTTTGGGAAGCCAAGGCAGGCAGATCACTTGAGCTCAGGAGTTCAAGACTAGCCCAGCCAATATGGTGAAACCCTGTCTCTACTAAAAGACAAACAAACTTTAGCTAGTGTGGTGGCATGCTTGTAATCCTAACTATTCGGGAGGCTGAGGCAGGAGAATTGCTTGACTCCTCCGAGACGCGGAGGTTGCAGTGAGTGGAGATCGCATCACTGCACTCCAGCCTGGGAGACAGAGCAAACCTTCTTCTAAAAAACAAACAAACGACAAACAAACAAAAAACCAAAACCCCGCAAAACAATTATTGATCCTTCAGATCTCACAAGAAACATAATTCTCCTAGGGACATTTTTGTTTCACCCCAGAATAACCACTTTCTTGTTGTTTTTCCTGTTGTTATATGCTGCTATAGATTCATGTTCTTCTCCACCATGCTTCTATGGATTCATGTTCTCCTCCACCAAGTGTGCACCTCAGTTTGTAATTTTACATTCACTCGAAGATTATTTTACTAATGCCTGTCTTCCATCTCTTCTCCAAATTAAAAGCCTCCTAAGATCCCAACACCTGTGACTATGTCTATTTTCGTTCACCATTATATGCACAACTTGAATCATAATATTGGGCACACTGCAGGCATTCAGGAGATATTTGATTGAAAAATGATAGAAAATTTTAACAAAAAATGATATTAGACTCAAAATGTCATAAATAATATTTTTGTTTGTTTTTAAAATGTGGGTTTATATTTATATAAATGTCTCTGTATTCCTTACTCTATTGTGATTATATTCCAAGAAATGTGGGAAATATTTTTCCAGTGTCTCCCATAAACAGATGCCACTACCAGCTGGGGATTCCTGAATGTGCAGACTGAGTCACAAAGACTCCCCTTTGTAGGGAAAAGAAATAGAGATCAGACTGTCACTGTGTCTATGTAGAAAAGGAAGACATAAGAAACTCCATTTTCATCTGTACCCTAAACAGTTGTTTTGCCCTGAGATGCTGTTGATCCGTAACTTTAGCCCCAACCTTGAGCTCACAGAAACATGTGCTGTATGAAATCAAGGTTTAAGGGATCTAGGGCTGTGGAAGATGTGCCTTGCTAACAAAATGTTTACAGGCAGTATGCTTGGTAAAAGTCATCGCCGTTCTCCATTCTTGATAAACCAGGGGCACACTGCACTGCGGAAAGCTGCAGGGACCTCTGCACTGGAAATCTAGGTATTGTCCAAAGTTTCTCCCCATGTGATAGCCTGAGATATGGCCTTGTGGGATGGGAAAGAGCTGACTATCCCCCAGCCCCACACCCGTGAAGGGTCTGTGCTGAGCTTGCCGTTGAGATAAGAGGAAGCCCTCTCGAAGTTGAGATAAGAGGAAGGCCTCTTTCTCCTGCCTGCCCCTGGGAACTGAATGTCTCAGTATAAAACCCGATTGCACATTTGTTCTATTCTGAGATAGGAGGAAAATCCGCCCTGTGGCGGGAGGTGAGACATATTGGCAGCAATGCTGCTCTGTTACTCTTTACTCCACTGAGATGTTTGGATGGAGAGAAGCATAAACCTGGTCTACATGCACATCCAGGCATAGTAACTTCCCTTGAACTTACTTGTGACACAGATTCCTTTGCTCACATGCTTTCTTGCTGACCTTCTCCCCACTATCACCCTGCTCTCCTATTGCATTCCTCTTGCTGAGATAGTGAAAATAGGAACCAATGAATACTGAGGGAACTCAGAGACCCATGCCAGTGCAGGTCCTCTGTATGCTGAGCACTGGTCTCCTGGGCCCACTGTTCTTTCTCTCTCCTTTGTCTCTGTGTCTTATTTCTTTTCTTAGTCTCTTGTCACACCTGATGAGATATACCCCCAGGTGTAGAGGGGCAGGCCACCCCTTCACCCTTATCACAGGCAAAGTGAACAGAGAATTAAGACTTTGCTTTGTACCTCTTCAGGAATGAAACTGAGTGAGATGTTTCCTCTGGTCATTAAATCCAATGCCCCTTTTCCTTAAAGAAACTGCGGATGCTAAACTCGGGATGTCACTTATCCTTGTTTTCAAAGGTCAGCCCTCAAAATTCAGAGCACCTGTTATCCTTCATGTCTTGTTCCCAAGTGTCTTGGCATGTTCTTGAGCCCAGTCTGTCCCAACCGTTTTTATTCTCTCAACTCTACTCTCCACAGTTGTGTCTCTCCATCATCTATCAACTCCATTATGTCAGATAATTTTTTCTTTACATCCATTTATTAACTGAAGACTGGCTCCATTCAAAAAATAATATCTTTTCTCCAGGACTTTCAGGCTCCCCACTTATGCTAATTCAAACAGTATGATATACTAAGTCATAGATTTTTCTTTCAGTCCACTGGGGTTTTAAACCAAATACACTTAGTAAATCCTTCACCTTGAGAACCTGAATGAGGTAATCTATGTACAGGTTTTAGCACAGTTCCTAGAACATAGGATTAGCAATCAGACATTGTGGAATAATACTATTATTACAGACCATTACTACCCCTCCCTTTCAATCATCAATGTAAAAATGAAAGATAAAACCTGATCCATTAAAGTCCACGTAATTTGGATATAATATATTGTTTCTTCACACTTTGCTTTCAGCTGCAGGTGTTGTGGTCATTACCTCATTTATTAAACACTTAGCATATGCCTCTGTCTACCTCCTACCTTTATTTGTTAAATGACTTCAATATCCCATTGGTTAATCCAGCCCAATAATTTAGCTTCTCATTTCATTGATGTATTCATCTTTAGGATTTATTCTTCCTCAAATTATACTTCATTCCTGTTTTCATGCAGGAATTCACTCCTGGCATTTATCAGAGAATTAATATTTTACCACATCTCTCAATGAATTTAAAAAATCAGAAAATGTGTTGTAATCTCTTGAAAAGATTAAAACTTATTAGTCAACCTAGAAATATTTTTCTTTGAAGATATTCACGGACACAAAGGCAAATGCAAACGTAGGAAACACTAACACATGGAGTCCAACTTTCATGTTTTCAGGAACCGGGATAAAAGCATGTAGGGGAGAAATGATCATGATCAAATCATTCAGTCTAGTTTGTAGGTGTTGTCATTTTATAATTGTGCTTCATGGCAGTGTCTACTACATGGCACTGCTACTTCATTGCAGTGAGTCATCTCTGCAAAGAAAATACATATTAATGGACTTCTGACTACTTTTTATGATGTAGAAAGCAGAAATAGCATCATATCAATTCCAATAACAAGAAAAAATGAACAACCTAAAAATCATAACATTATTAATTCATCTGAGACCTGAGTTTGCAGGTTACTACAATTCTACCAGAACATTCCTGATACACTCATTAGTGACATCTATTGTATATACATCACCATTGCCTTTGTTAAACCTCTTTAAAATCATGTTTTGAGACACTTTCCTCTTGGCTTCATGATAGTAAACTCTTCTTTTAGTCCTTTCATCTCTTGTGACACTTGTTCTCAATTCCCATGCAGAGGCATTCTCCTTTACCTATGCCACTAAATATTAGATTTTTTTCAAGGTTTATACCAGGGTCTCTTCCCTTCTTCCCTTCTCATTGTATACATTCTCCTTAATCTATTTTGCTTTTCTCATAGGTGACTTCCAATCTCTCTAGTTCTTTATTTAATAGTACCATACTTCATGTTAAATAATGAGAACTTGGCATGTTCTCATAATGATCTCAACTTTAATATGGGCAAAATCAAACACCCTCTATCAATCTTCTGAACTTCTTGCAAAACTTGCCTTTCTTTGTCACCACCATCTGTTCAGTTGTGAATTCTAGAAATGTAAGATTTTTTATTAATCATCTAAACTATCTCATTTAGTAGTTTTTTTTTACCTCTGAAATACATCTAAATTCACTCTTTGCACTATAGTTTATACCACATCACTTAATCTTGATTGAACACTACAATACTTTAAAATCAAATGTGTCCTTCTCCTAAGCACCTAGTATTCATGATGGCATCAGACATTACAGAATACATACACTGTACATTGAAAATAGGCATTAAAAACTCAGGAGTAAAAAACAGGGTTATACTGAAGACTGGTAAACAGAGGTCCCTCATAGTAACAACCCAATTCAATTTAAAGCAATATCCTTTAAAGAGGTAAGGTAATCATTTCAATTTGAAACAACGTAAGTCATACATTTCTAGTTAAGTAACAGGCTTGGGAAAGGATGAGGAAACTAACTTTTAACAATATAAATTGGAGCACATTTTCCATAATATAAAATTAATATTCTTCACCAGATTATCACTTATGTCACCACATCTTGTTCCCCTCTCCCTTTTTAAAGTTGGTGTATAATTTACATACAATAAAATGAATTAGTCTTAAGGACATAGCTCAATAATTTTTGTTGAAGGTACACATTCATCAAAATATAGAAGAATTCCAACATCCCATAAATGTCTGAGTGCCCTTTCCCATTGATTATATCACCCCCAGGTGCAACTACAACTCTGATTTCAATCATCATCATTTGGTTTTTCCTGTTCTAGAGTTTATATAAATGGAATCATACAGTCTGTACTTTTTTGTATCTGACTTCTTTGCTCAATACAGTATTTATTGCTCAGTAGTATATCAACATATGAATACCCACATCATGTGTATTTATTCATCCAAGAAAATAATTTCTATTGTCTCAAATCTTATCGTTATTAAGAATAAGTCTTATGTATGTGATTTCTTAAAAGTCTTTCTAACGATGTATGTTAGCATTACTTATTTGATTGCTCAAAGGTCAGATTATTTTTAACTTTACGCAAAGCTTGTAAAAAGTTTTCCAAGGTAGTTTCACTATTTCACGTACTCATGAACATTATGTCAGAGCTCCAATCTCTTCATATCTTTAGCATCTCTAGCTATTGTCTTCCTTTTGTTTAGGCATTATTATGTATGCATAGTGATATTATATATCACCTTTAGTAATGTGCCTTCTTTTAAATTCAACTTTTATTTTAGATACAGGGGTACAGGTGCAGGTTTGTTACATGGGATATTTTATGATACTGAGGTTTGGGGTACAGATCCAATCATCCAGGCAGTGAGTATAGTACCTGATAGGTTGTTTTTCAACCCTCAGCCTCCTCTCTCACTTTCCTCTCTAGTAATCTGCAAAGTCTATTCCCATATTTATGTCCATGCATGTTCAATATATAGCTCCCACTTATAAGGGAGAATATGCAGTATCTGGTTGTCTGTTTCTTTTCTGTTTCTTTGTTATATGTTTAGGATTATGGCCTCCAGTTGCAACCATGTGACTGCAAAGGACGTGATTTCATTCTTTTTATGGCTACATAGTATTCAACAGTGTATATTTACCACATTTTCTTTATCCAGTCCACAGTTGATGGGCACTTAAGTTGATTCCATCTCTTTGCTACTGTGAAGAGCACAGTGATGAACGAACAAGTGCATGTGTTTTTTTAGGAGAATGATTTATTTTTCTTTGAGTATATACTGAGTAATGGAACTGCTGAATCAAATGGTAGCTATGTTTTAAGTTCTTTGAGAAATCTCCAGACTGTTTCCTACAGTGGCTGGACTAATTTATATTCCCACCAACAATGTATAAGCATTTCCTTTTCTCTGCAACTTCATCAGCATCTGTTGTTTTTGACGTTTTTAATAATAGCCATCCTGTCCGGTGTGAGATAGTATCTTATTGCAGTTTTGATTTGCATGTCTCTGATGACTGGTGATGCTGAGCATTATTTCTTATGTTTGTTGCCTACTTGCTTGTTTTCTTTTGAAAAGTGTTTGTTCATGTCCTTTGCCCATTTTTAATCAGGTTGTTTTTTGCTTGCTTATTTCTGTAAGTTCCTTATAGATTCTGGATATTAGACATTTATTGGATGCATGGTTTATAAACATCTTTTCCTATTCTGTAGGTTATCTGTTTTTTCTGTTGCTAGTTTCTTTTGTTGTGCAGAAGGTCTTTAGTTTAATTAGGTCCCACTTGTCTATTTTTCATTTTGTTGCAATTACTTTTAGGGACTTAGCCAAAAATTATTTGCCAAAGTTGATGTCAAGAAGAGTATTTCTGGCCAGGTGCAGTGGCTCATGCCTGCAATACCAGCACTTTGGGAGACCGAAATGGATAGATCACCTGAGGTCAGGAGCTCGAGACCATCCTGGCCAACATTGCAAAAAACCATCTCTACTAAAAATACAAAAACTAGCTGGGCGTGGTGGCGTGTGCCTGTAATCCCAGCTACTAAGGAGGTTGAGACAAGAGAATCACTTGAACCCAGGAGGCAGAAGTGGCACTGAGCCAAGATTGCACGGTTGCACTCCACCCTGGTTAACAAGGGTGATACTCCTTCTCAAAAAAAAAAAAAAAAAAAAAAATACACACACACACACACACACATACATACATACATACATATATATATATATATATATATATATATATATATATAGCATCTCTCTATGATTTTTGTAATTTGAGATCTTACATTTAAATATTTAATCCACCTTGAGTTATTTTTTGTTTATATTGAAAGGTAAGGATCCAGCTTCAATCTTCTGCATATGGCTAGCCAGTTATCCCAGCATCATTTATTGAATAGGGAGTATTTAATAAAATTAATAAAGAAAATTCAATTCCTTTCCCCATTGCTTGCTTTTGCCAGCCATATTAAAGATCAGATGGTTGTAAGTATGCAGTTTTATTTCTGAGTTTTCTATTCTGTTTCACTATGTATTTGTTTTTGTACCAATGATATGTTGTTTTGGTTACTGTAGCCTTAAGTATAGTTTGAAATCAGATAGTATTATGTCTCTGGCTTTGTTCTTTTTGCTTAGAATTGCTTTGGCTATTGAGGCTCTTTTTTGGTTCCATATGAGTTTTAGAATAGTATTTTACAGTGGTGTGAAGAATGGCATTGGTAGTTTGATAGGAATAGCATTGAGTCTGTAAATTCGGATTCAGTTCAGGCCATTTTTATGATGTTGGTTCTTCCAATTCATGAGCATAAACAATTTTTCCATTTATTTGTGTCATCTCTGATTTCTTTTAGCAGTGTTTTGTAGTTCTTCTTGCAGAGCTCTTCCATTTCCTTAGTTAGCTGGACTCCTAGGTATTTCATTTTCTTTGTGGGTATTATAGGTGGGATTCTTTGTTTCACTCTCAGCCTTGATGTTGTTGGTGTATGGAAATGCCAATGATTATTGTACTTTGATTTTGTATCCTGAAACTGTACTAAAGTTGTTTTTCAGTTCTAGGAGTCTTTTGGTAGAGTCTTTAGGATTTTCTGAGTATGCAATCATATCATCAATGAAAAGAGATAATTCGGCTTCCTCATTTCCTGTTTGGATGCCTTTTACTTCTTTCTCTTGCCTGATTTCTCTGGCTAGGACATACAGTACAATATTGAGTGGGAGTGATGAAAGTGGTCATCCTTGTCTTGTTCCAGTTCTCAGGGGGAATGATTTGAGCTTTTGCCCATAGAGTGATATTAGCTGTAGGATTGTTTTAGATGGATCTTACTATCTTGAGGTACATTCCTTCAATGTCTAGTTTTATGTGTCTTTTGACATTTTTTGTATTTTGAAACTTCAGTTAATTGTTCTTGTATTGTTGAACAATAGGCACCTAAAAGGCTTTCGATAGAATTTAACATTCCTTCATGAAAAAAATAACCCTTAACAATGTAGGCATCAAAGGAACATATCTCAAAATAATGAGAGCCATCTATGACAAAGCCACAGTCAACATCATGCTGAATGAGCAAAAGCCCACATTTCCCACTCCTACTCAACATAGTACCAGAAGCCCCGGTCAAAGCAAGCAAGCAAGATAAAAAAAAAAAAAAAAAAAAAAAAAAAAAAATGAAAGGCATACAAATAGGAAAAGAGGTCAAACTATCTTTGTTGGCAATATAATTCTGTACCTAGAAAACCCTTAAGATTCCCCCCAAAAGGAGGACTACAAAATGCTGCTGAAAGAAATCAGAGATGACACAAATAAATGAAAACACATTCCAAACTCATGGAATGAGTTTGTATAATGTAGAATCAATATTATAGAAAACAATTTAAAGATTCAACATTATTCCTATCAAACCACCAAGGTCATTTGTTACAGAAATAGAAGTTTTTTTCTAAATTATGAATACATATACTTTAACAATTTTCAAATATCTACTCTTGGTCTTGTAAGAAACTTTGCTTAACACAAGTTAACATAGATGATACACCATATTTTTTGCTTTCTCCTAAAAACTTTAACATTTAGGTCTATTATTTATTTAATATTAATATTAGTTATTTAGTTAGTTAGTTAGTTTTCATTAGGGAGTTAAGGATTGATTTTATTCTGTTGTTTTTTGTTTGATTTTGTTTCTCCCTCTTTTTGGTTAATGAGTTGTTGCAAGCCGTATTAGTCTGTCTTCACACTGCTGATAAAGACAAACCTGTGACTGGGCAATTTACAGAAGAAAGAGTTTTAGTGGGCATACAGTTCCACATGGCTAGAGAGGCCTCACAATTATGGTGGAAGGCAAGGAGGAGCAAGTCACGTCTTAACATGAATGGCAGCAGGCAAAGAGAGAGCTTGTACAGGGAAACTCCCATTTTTAAAACCATCAGGTCTCATGAGACTTATTCACTATGGGGAGAACAGCATGATTCAATTACCTCCCACCAAGTCCCTCCCACAACACATGGGAATTCAAGATGAGATTTTGGTAGGGACACAGTCAAATCATATCACAAGTCATGTATTACTTTTTTCTCCATTTCGTTAAATTTGTAGCCTGGTTGAAAATGAATTGAAAGTGTATATATAGGTCTATTATTTCTGTACACCTTATTTTGTTTCACTGAAATATTTTTTACTATAAGCCATTGTAACTGTATCTTGATTATTTTAATGTTATAATAATTCTTTCAATATGATAGTAAATATCCTTTAATGTTATTTTAATTTTAATGTTACGTTACTATTTGAATATTATTTTTTTGCATCTCTCTTTGTCTCTCTCTTTTGAGATAGTCTTGCTCTGTTGCCCAGGCTGGTGTGCAGTTCTGCAATCACCTCCCAGGCTCAAGTGATCCACCCATCTCAGCCTCCCAAGTAGCTGGGCCTGCAAGTGCACACCACCACACTGACTAATTGTTTAATCTTTTGTAGAGACAGGGTCTCCTTAATGTTGCCCAGGATGGGCTCAAGCAATCCTCCTACCACAGCCTCCCAAAGCACTGGGATTATTGGCATGAGCCACTTAAGAATTCTTATACCCTTACATATTTTAGATTCATCTTGTCAAATTCTACTGAAATAAAAACACATAGGAATTTTAACTGGGATTGAATGAGATCTATAGATAAATTTGAAGAGGACTGACATCTTAGCAATACTGTTTCTTATTATATAAATGAGGATACTTTATAGTTCTAAGTCCTCTCTAGCAGTAAATTATTAAAGTCACTGTTATAGAAACAAAATGGTGGTGGTATCCAATAAGCTAAATATATACACAACTAATGAACTCATAGATACTCTCCTAGGAATGTAACACAAAAGTATAATATGCTCCCCAAAGTTATGTCCTGGAAATTTCTTTGTTGCATTATCTGTAATAGCTACAAAGGTGAATGCCCTAATTATTTCAACCATAAAATGCACATTTATCTTGTGGAATATTCTTTAAATGGAATATTATATAATTATATACTGATTTAATAATGAGCTACTGCTCCGTTTAAGAGCACTGCTGAATCTCTCAAACCTAATGTTAAGTGAAAGAAGTCAACCACAAAGGGTTCATATTATACAACACAATTTTTTGAATTCAAAAACAGGCAAAAAGTTATCCTTGATCTTAGAAGTCAAGACAATGTTACCTATTGGAAGGATGGTGATCTTGAGGAGACATGGATGTTTCAGGGGTTGATAATATTTTACTTTTGGATTTGGGGAGTAGTTAAAAGAATGGGTTAAATTTGTGATAATCCATCACTATCTCCACTTTGGAAAAAAGAAAAGAAATAGTATTCATTTTTTTTTTAACTCTCAAACTCTCCTCTTATCTTCCCCCTAGCAACTTTGTAATTATTAAGAAGAATAATCTTCCAGCTTTTCTGCACACAACTCCTCAAAATAAATAATTTACATGTATATGTCATATACTATTAAAGTGAATATTACGTATAATATAAAACATACTAAAGAAGTAGAAATATTTTTATTTATTTTATTTTACTTTAAGTTCTGGAATACATTTGTGAAAATGCAGGTTTTTTACATAAGTATACATGTGCCATGGTGTATTTTAAAAAACTGTCCATTGTGGACACTTAACGCAATCTTCCTGAAGTAGGGCATTGCTCCCATCAGATCTGGCTCTACAATCCCACACCTCCCTAGCCCATCCTATCTTGCTTATGCAAGGCCTCATTTTCTTCAACACAAAATATTTGCAAACCAGAAAAGTATTTCCTACAAGTTTTTGGTACTTGGATTTTCTTTCCTTTGTGGAAATGAGATTTGATATCATCTGTATGAGGAGTTCTTAGAATATGATAGGCTGTATAGATTATTTACAAAGAAGGAATCATTTGAGGTTTTAGATTCTTGCTGTTTTCTATCTCTTCTTTATATTTCTTTGTAAAAACTCATGTATATTTCATACAGTTGTTTATTTTCTTTCCCTATGCATAGAATGAACTCAATCTCAAATTTATTCCTCTCTCTGTTTTCCACTTTCTCATCTTCAGGGTTATCTTCCTTTGATATTACCGTACTGTTTTTCTCTCTTTTATACACAAAATTTCTATCTCTTTCTAAATCTATTATTCTTATTTTGGCACTCGTGCTAACCCTTCTAATTTAATTCCTTTATTTCTCTCATGTTTCCTTGTCATTCTTGAAATTCATTTTCTCTTTATTGGGTCCTGATTTATCTGCTAATGAATCTTCAATTATGCATAATTTTATTTCCAACAATTATAATTTCCCTACACTTGGCCAGATCTGGTACAAAGCAGAGATGCTGTTTTCCTACAAGTTCGAATTATGCGTGAAAATCTCTTGTCACACACACAAACATTGCATCAAGCTGTGCTGGCAATATGACCATTTTCACTTCATCTCTGGGCATTATCCCAATCTTCCACCCTGAGTTACCAGGGCCCTCAAGCCTATCAAATATCTTTCTTTCTTGGCAATCCCATAATATTAAATTTTCATACTCTGGAGTATATCATAGTAACCTTTGCAGGCTATTTTAATAGGTTTAATAATATGGATACTTGCTTATGGTTTCATTTGTCATTGATACACTTCTTGATGAAGTTTATCATGTCTTAATAGAATTTCTCCATTGTATACTCAAATATCAGTTATCACACGTGTGTGCACACCACACACACAGACACTACTAGGAAAGTTACTCTTTTTTTTTGTTATCATTGCTACCCATGTTCAGGTTGTTGCATCCTATACCCACAGCCTAGTCGCTATCTTAATAATGTATGCTAACTTTCTTCTACCTTTTTGAATTTGTATGATTATTCAGGTAGTAATTCAACTCTGAAATATTTGTTACATGGTTCACTCAATTTCTGCTTATGATTCAGTTATCATTTCTTATTATTCTCTGAAAGTTTATGACTTTAATAAATGTAACTCCAGTTACTTTATTTTTCATTTCTCTCTAATGTATTTTCATCTCTCATTTCACATCCTTCCCACCTTGAAATCCTACTAAAGTTGTATTTTTCCCATTTACTGCTACTTTCTTCTTTTCCTGAACTAGAGAATAAAATTAAACAGCTTGTAGATAATTATCTGATGCCTTTTGTTTTTAATACTCACTCCCAGTAACAAAATTGTTCTATTTTTATTTTGCATCCTTTGTTATTTTTCTTTCTCCCTGATATCTCTCCTGCTGAATGAGCCTCTTCTTTTATTGTTTATGCCAATAATCCTGGAATATATTCCCTTTTTCATTCACATGTCTACCTGTAATATGTTATTTCTATATCTTCAATGTTATCTATACATAGTACATGCATCACTGTTTTGAAGTCAATGAAAGTAGAATCCTGCTTCTATAAATTAAAATTGCCCTGACTTTAATATATTATTTAGTCCTTTAATTGTGCTCTTTAACAAAATGAGATAATGCCACTTTCACAAGGTGGTGACATGATGTGAGGATTAAATATGTTAACATATATGAAGTGTTTAGCACTGTATATGACTTATTTTTACACTAACATCTTGCCATAAAAGATTAAACAATTTAGCATTTTTAAAAGGTAGGATTGGTACAAAATTATCAACATAATTTTACATTTGTTTTTTAAATGTATTTTATAATTATTAAATTATTATTAAAATAATATGTATACGTGATGTTTAACAATTCAAATGTTCAAAAGAGTAGTCTGTGAAAACTAAAAATCGGTATTTATTTCCACTGTTTTTCCCTTCATAGAGCAATAACTCTTATCAGTTCCTGTTGTGTCCCATCAGAGATGTACTATGTGTACACAAGTATATGTATTTATATTGTCTCATGTAACTGGTTATACATATAGTATTATATGCTATATGTTATATATTTATGTAATATATTTACATAGATATATATGGTATATATATGCTAATGTATTGAATAACTCTGTTCTTTGGAATGCAGGTGCAAATATTTCCAAATAATCCTATAGATACATCTTACTAATTTACATTTAGAAAGTGATTCATGGGTCAAGATGTAGTCTTAAGGTCTATTAACACTTTCATATGCACATTTTTGAAACAGATTTAAGAAATAAATGTAACATTTATAAATATTAATCAACAAATAATAAATATGCTAAGACTAAAAGAATAAGATATTCTGCACAAAGCATCATAATCAGTCAAAATGCTTTTCATTTTTACAGAAAATGCCAGAAAGTTATAATGAAGGAACACACACATGTGCACACACATACTTAGATAAATAAGCACCACATAAAAAGCTTAAAAGTAATAGATTTCAGAAACTGACATTAGTTCAATCCACCTTTCACCAGTGTTACAAATATATATGCAAACTGCTTGTTATATTGTTTTTTGTAGTAGCAACTCTGGCAATTATTTAGATATTCAAATACAGGAACATATATAAATAAAACCTAGTGTATTCATGTTATAGATACCATAGAACCATTACAATAATGAAGCGGATCTTACATACTGAGAAAAATTGGTAAAATAAAGGGATACCAGGAAAAATAGATAATTCTTGTGAAAGAAATTCAAAATAGAAAGAGAAAGAGAGAATGTACATTTGTATACACTTATGTCTCAATGTGTTTACAGAAAAAAATTGCAAATGCCACAACACACAAACTATTAACATTTGCTGGGTGGCTATAAGGGAAGTTATCCGAGTACAATGAGAAGTGGACTTGGGAGTATGGGACACTATAAACTTTATGTACTACTTATAATTTTTATAAGCATTACAACTTCTATAAAAACAATGTATTTTGAGTTTTTCCTCATACCATTTTATATGCTTTTCTCATGGCATTGGATATCATTTTTTAAATGGCACCTCCTTAAATTTCCACTCCTTTCTCGAACAATTTTCACCTTTATCCTCACTTCATACATTCCTCATTTCTTATCATGATGAAGTACACAGTCTGAGCTGATAATTACCTCATATTTATTGAGAAAATAGACACTGTCAGATAGATATGTTTCAATCTTCCTGAGACTAATTCTATAAACATATCAGTACTTTTATTTTTTTGTTCTTTAGTATTTCTGTGTGAGAGACACTCCTTACCTTTATAATGATCATTTTTTCTACATGGAGACTGAATTCCCATTTTCTTTATCAATAATTTACAATTGCATTACCCTTTGTGATCCTTTATCAATAATCTCATCTTCTTGAAGACAACATATTTTAGCATAGAAAAGGTCTAGTATTTATTCACACACGATTTATTGCCAGGGCCCTTGAATCAGATTCAGTTTATCTTATGAAAAAAAAGTACACAGAAGTCTTCTCAGGGGTATATAAACATTGGAAAAGACAAACTAAAAAGACAATGGTGTGCTCAATATTTAGTTTCTGCTTATAAGTGAGATCATGTGGTATTTGGCTGTTTCTGTGTTACCTCACTTAAAATAATGCCTGTTGCTGCAAAGGACATGATTTCATTATTTTTATGACTGCATAGTATTCCATGGTGTATATGTATCACATTTTCTTCATTTATTTCCCCATTGATGGGCACCTAGGTTGGTTCCATGCCTTTGCTATTGTGAACAGTGCAGCAATAATCATACAGTGTGTGTCTATTTTTGGTATAATGATCTATTTTCCTGTGGGTATATAATCAGCAATGGGATTGTTGAGTCAAGTGGTAGCTCTCTTTTAAGTTCATTGAGGAATCCTCAGTGCTTTCCACAGTAGCTGAATGAATTTACATTTTCACCAACAGGGTATAAACATTCCCCTTCCTCTAATGCCTTGCCATCATCTGTTTTTTTTTTTTTTTTTTTTTTTTAACTTTTAAATAGCAGCCATTCAGACTGGTGTAAGCTGATATCTCATTGTGGCTTTGACTTACATTTCTCTGATATGGTGACGCTGAGCATTATTTCATATGTTTGTTGGTTTCTTGTATGTCTTCTTTCGAAAAGTGTCTGTTCAAGTCTTTTGCTCATTTTTAATGGAGTTATTTGTTTTTTGCTTGTTTAATTGTTTAAGATTCCTATAGATCTGGATGTATTAATGTGTTCTCACACTGCTCTAAAGAACTATGTGAGACTGGATAAATTATGAAGAAATTGACTCTCAGTTCTGCAGACCATATAGGAAGCATGGCTAGGAGACCTTAGGAAACTTACAAGCATGGTGGAAGGCAAAGGGGAAACAGGTATGCCTGACCATGGCAGAACAGGAGAGAGACAAAAATGGTGGAAGAGTCACATACTTTTAAATCATCAGATCTCATGAGAGTTCACTCAATATCATGAGAACAGCAAGGAGCAAATCCACCCCATTATCCAATCACCTCCTACCAGGTCCCTCCTCCAATTTGACATGAGATTTGGGTAGGGACACAAATTCAAACTATATTAACGAATGTTAGGAGTTTGTGGAATGCATAGTTTGTGAACAGTCTCTCCCATTCTGTAGGTTGCCTTTTTTTTCTGTCAATAATAATAGTCTGTTTATTTTGTGCTGTGCAGAAGCTCTTTAGTTTAATTAGATCCCACTTGTCTATTTTTGTTTTTATTGAAATTGCTTTGGAGACAGCCAAAAATTCTTTGCCAAGGCCAATATTGAGAAGAGTATTTACTAGGTTGTCTTTTAGGATTTTTAACGGTTGAGGTCTTACATTTAAATCTTTCATCCATCTTAAGTTAATTTTTGCATATCACAAAAGGTAAGCGTCCAGTTTCATTTGTCTGCATATGTCTAACTAGTTATCCCAGCACCATTTATTTGAATAGGGAGTCTTTTCCCCATTGCTTGTCTTTGCTGGCCTTGTTGAATATCAGATGGTTGTAAGTCTGCATCTTTATTTCCGAGTTTTCTATTCTGTTGCATTGATCCATGTGTTTGTGTACCATGCTGTTTTGGTTACAGCCTTAAAGTAGAGTTTGAAGTCAGGTTGTGTGATACCTCTGATTTTGTTCTTTTTTCTTGGGATTGCTTTAGCTATGTGGGCTCTTCTTTGGTTCTATATGAATTTTTAAATAGTTTGTTCTAGTTTAGTGAAGAATAATGTTGGTACTTTGATAGAAATAGCATTGAGTCTATAAATTGCTTTCGGCAGTAGGACCATTTTTTAACATATTGATTCTTCCAATCCATGAGCCTTGAATATTTTTCCATTTATTTGTGTCATCTCTGATTTCATTCAGCAGTGTTTAGTAGTTATACTTACAGAGATCTGTTACTTCTTGTTTAGCTGTGTTCATAGGTGTTTTGATTTACTTGTTGGTCCTGAATGTGTTATTATGTTCTTGATTTGACTCTCAGACTTGACATTGTTGACATATAAAAACGCAACTGTTTTTTGTATATTGCTGTTGTACTCTGAAACCTTACTGAAATCATTTATCAGTTCTAGTAGCCTTCTGGCAGAATTTTTAGGGTTTTCTAGATATAGAATCATAGCGTTAGGAAAAACAGATAATTTGACATTTTATTTTCCTACCCAGATGCCTTTTATTTCTTTCTCTTGCCTGATTGCTCTTGCTAGTACTTACAGTATATGTTGAACGAGAGTGGTGAGAGTGGGTATCCTTGTCTTGTTCCAGTTCTCAAAGGGAATGCTTCCAGCTTTTGCCTGTTCGGTATGATGTTGGCTGTGGGTTTGTCATATACTGCTTTTGTTATTTTAAGCCATGTTCCCTTGATGTCTACTCTTTCGAGGGTTTTTATCATGCATGGATGTTGGATTTTATCAAAAGCTTTTTCTGTAACTATTGAGATGATCATGTGGTTTTTGCTTTTGATTCTGTTTATATGGTGAATCACATTTATTGATTTGTGTATGTTGAAGCAGCCTTGCATCCCTAGAATAAAGCCCACTTGATAGTGGTGTATCATTAACTTTTTAATGGGCTGCTGGATTTAGTTTGCTAGCGTTATTATGTTGAGGATTTTTACATCTATGTTCATCAGGGACATTGGCCTGAAGTTTCCTTTCTTCATTATGTCTCTGCCAGGTTTTGGTATTAGGCTGATGTTGGTTTCACAGGATGAGTTAAGGAGGAGTTCCTCTACCTCATTTTTTAAAGAATGATTTCAGTAAGATTTAGAATAGTTTCAGTAAGATTGATGTCTAGTAGAATTTAGCTCTTTATTCATCTGGTCCAGAGCTTTTTTCAGTTGGGAGGTTTTGTGTTACTGATTCAATTTCAGAGCTCCATATTGGTCTATTCAGGATTTCAATCTTTTCCTGATTCAATCTTGAGAGACTGTATGTTTCCAGGAATTTATTAATTTCCTCTAGATTTTCCAATTTGTGTGCATGGAGTTGTTCATAGTATTATCTAAAGGTCTTTTGTATTTCTGTGGGACCAGTTGTAATGTCATCTTTGTCATTTCCGATTGTACTTATTTGAATATTCTCTCTCTTTTTCTTTGTTAAACTAGCTAGCAGTCAGTCAATGTTGTTTATATTTTCAAAGCACCAATGCTTCAATGTATTGATCTTTTTATGGATTTTTGCATCGATTTCATTTAGTTCTTCTTTCATTTTAGTTATTTATTTTATTCTGCGGACTTTGGAGTTGATTGGTTCTTTTTTATTTCCTAGTTCTTTTAGGTGCAAAGTTAGATTGTGAAATTGAGATTTTTTTCAAACGTTTTGATGATGGTGTTTATGGCTATAAACTCTTAACACTGCTTTAACTGTATCCCAGAGATTTTTGTATTTTGTGTCTCTATTTTTATTAATCTCAAAGAATTTTTTGAATTTCTGCCTTCATTTTGATGTTCACACAGGAGTCATTCAGGAACAAGTTGTTTAATTTCAATGTATTTACATAGTTTCAAGAAATCTTCTTGATATAGATTTCTATTTTTATTGCACTGTGGTCCAAGTGTGTTTTGGGTATGATTTCCATTTGTTTGAATTCATTGAGATTTGCCTTATGATTGAGCATGTGGTTGATCTCAGAAAATATTCCATTTGCAGATGAGTAGAATGTACATTCTGTAATTTTTGGGTAGAGTGTTCTATAGGTATCTATTTGGTCCAACTGGCCAAATGTCAAGTTTAAATCTACAGTTTCTCTATTAGTTTTCTGCCTTGATGATCTGTCTAATGCTGTCAGTGGCATGTTGAAATCTCCCATTATTATTGTTTGATTGTCTGTCTTTTCATAAGCCAAGAAGAACTTGACTTACAAATCTGAGTGCTCCAATATTGGATGCATATATATGTAGTATAGTTAGGTCTTCTTGTTGGATTGTGACATTCATCATTATGTAATGATACTCTTTGTCCTTCTTAATTTTTATTGGGTTAAAATCTGTTTTATCTGTTATAATAGCACAATCTTATTTTCTACAACTCAACTTGATTTCTCACTATGAGTCTACATTCTTAAGACTAAAAAGTAAAATAGTAAACTTTTACTAGTAAAATCTAGTAAACTTTTACTAGATTTAAACATGCTTGTTCATTTGCCACCATTATGGTATCTTTTGAAATTTCAACTCTTCAGCAGTGGTGGTGGAAGTAGAAAGGGTGGTCCTTTATTTTTATTTTTATATCTTTCCAGTCAAGTTATTTTCTAATGCTTTCATCCTATTCTTCAGACACAGTGTCTTTACCTGTGTAAATGGTCCTGTATGCCTTGAGAGAGCAACCAGTTATTTGTCACAAGAGTCATTCTGCTGCTTAGGAGTGGTGTTGTGAAAATAACAGTGCTTGTCTGCCTGTGAACCTGTAGCTTACTTTTTTCCTCTTTATTTGCTCATGGTTCTCTATTCCATAATGTGAAGAAATATATTAATATTATGGGAAATCTGCTTTTTCCAAGACCGCTGTTCTTGATCCTAGACATGCCCAATCACTCATGACAGCAAAACCTAGAAAAGACATGTCTACTGCACTTGTTCTTTCTGTTGAGTGTGTCATACACGTGCAAGAAGCTAACAGAACTTAACCATTTTGGATATATTGGAAGAGAGAAGGGAAGAATGGGACAGAAATTAGATTGCTTAATTGAGGGTATCATTTGAACTCCAAAGCCCTCCTTCTCCTCCTGAGCTTGCAGAACGTGTGATGAACATTCTCTGCACCTAATAGCAAAAGCTCTGTCCTTTGAAGTAATTACTAACAATGATGTAAATATGTTCAGAGGAATGGAGGAGAGGATAAAATAAATAGTATAAAATTGCCAAATCCTTAAAAAATGTAAATAAACATGTTAGAGATATGGGAGAAACTAACAGAATAAACAAGGGGGCTACGAAATTTTGCATGAGGGAAGCAGGATTTGGTGTTATGTGTGAGAGAAAAAATAAGATATATAAGAAATTAATATAATTTAATAGAAAACAAGCCCAAGTAGCCCAGTTTTTAAACTGGAAAAGACACTTTTTTCAAAGAAGATATACAAATAGCCAATGGGTGTATGAAAAGATGCTCAACATCACTAATCACTGGGGACATGCAAATCAAAACCTCAAGGAGATAGCACCTTATACATGTTAAGCTGGCTATTATTAGAAAGCCAAAACAGTGTCGTTGAGGGTTGGATATGGCCAACACGTTGAGAAAGGAGAAATTTTAAATGCTGCTGGTCATGTTGTAAATTAGTCTAGCCATTATTAAAACTACACAAAACCAGAATGGAGGTTCCTGAAAAATTTAAAAATAGAATTACCACATGATCCAGATGCCACTTCTGGGTATAAATCCAAAGAAAATAAAATCACTATCTCAAAGAGATAACTGCATTTCCATGTTCATTTAAACATTACTCATTTTAGTGAATTTTCTGGAAAGAGTTAATATAGACATTTGATCAATCTGACTTTTTGGACAACCATAACTCTTTAAACATTTATTTAGCCATCTCCATTTTACCTTCCATCTGCTCTCCTCCATTACTGACATCTTAAATAACTTATAAATAAGAATATATTGACATTTGAGATGACTTACAAATAAGCATACTTGTTTTATTCTTATATGTCTATTACAACATGCTTTTAATGACTTAACATGGAAGTGCATGCTCTAACATCAATTAAAGCAATCATTCAGAAAAAAAACTGTGTAAACAATAACAAGTGAAATATTTTAGGATAAAAAATCTTTGTTTTGGAAAAAATAAAAATTTAGAAAAACAGTTGTGTGTAGTTTCAACTTCTACTCAAGGCTCTAATTAATTCAAGGGGCACTATATTTCATATTCTTATAGAGTACAACCCAGAGGCTTGCTAATTATTTCCATCCATATCAAAGAAGTTCTGATTTGGACTGCACAGTTCTTTTTGATTTTTAAGCAGGTGTATTTTACATCCAGATTTATGAATTCTGTAGGAAAATAAGAAACTCTAAAAATTTTGGACCAGCATTTCTCCTTCAATATTTGTCACAATAAATTGGAGTTCATTAGAGGTAATCTACATCATGTTGCCAATGTTCCCACATAATCTATTTTTCAATTCGATATTCAAAAGAGTGGCACTTAATTTTATTTTATACCTGGCTTCTAGGGTCATTTAAATTTAATATGAGTATATGTATATGATATATAAGTCTCATATATATTTTTTAAAAAGAAAAGTGTTGGCATGGTAGTGCTGAATTCATACAAATGTTTCTTTGGAAATATTTTGGCATTCAAACTTTTTATCCATCATCCTAAATTGAGGATTGGGCTGCTATTAAATGATAGGTTCTATGCAGCCCCACAACCTGATCACATAGGTCAACCTGATTGATCCATATGGTTGGAAACGCCATTGACCGTTCTTTTGTTGAGCAGTATGGATGGGTTCACATGCAGACCCTCTCACACAGCATAGTTAACATTAACATATAGAGCAGTATAAAAAGCCCTACTCACTCATTAGCTTCAGGTAATCTAGTTTCAGGGAAAGAACTACAAATGTAGATTACCAAAATAGTGATGATATAAGCTGTAGAAATGTAAGATTTCATTTTAGATATCCATGTGTACAAGGTAAAGACTTGGAAAAGAAAATGAATTTTGCTGTCAGAGGTTTTCTTTTCTCTTTTCCTTTTTTTCTTCCTACTGTAAGTGAAAATAACATTAGGTCTTCTAAATCAGAACATGTATAACCTTTGCTTTGTTTGTTTCTCTTTTTTCTTTAGAACATTTCATCTCAAAATTAATTTGTCAATTTTAAACCTACTAAATGGGCTATACAATGCTGCATTCTTTCTTAAAATAAACAATTTAAAGTTAATTGACCTTTTAAAAAGTCTAATTTAGGCACAATCTCTTGGAATTACAAGGAGATATAATAAATAGAAATATAAATAAGAATTTGTCTTCTTGAATTTGTGGGTTTTTTTTTTTTTTTTTTGTAGACTTACAATTTAATTTTTTTTTCTTTTTTTAGATATGAGGTCTCTCTATGTTGCCCAGGATGGTTTCAACCTTCTGGGCTCAAGCAACCCTCCCAAACAGCTGAAAATACAGGTTCTAATTTCTTTTTGATGGGAATACTGACTTCCGTACTTACCTCTCCCCCATTTCAATACTCACCATCAGCTCTACTTTTAGAAATGCAAACCGCTTTACAGCAACTAATATAAAGCTAGGCACTCAGTGGACACTCCATAATATTTGTTGATGATTATAAATTTGTCTTGACCAGATTGCTCAGATAATTACTTTAAATCTCCTGTGGCAGTCGAGTTACACTGTGTGAAATTTGGCATGTCAATTAGCAACATTCTCAGATTTGCATGTGGGCAGATGATGCTTTCATCAAATTAATTTAGGTCCTTCTATAAAAGACCATGACAATATTTTGAGATCCAAAATGAATCCAATGCTAAGGACTAAAGTATTTCAATATATCATTACTGATCCTAACTATGCCATAAGCCCTTATTATGTTACATCTGCATCTGGAGTACTTTAGATATTTTAATATTTGAGAATATTAAATCAATAAATTTATGATTCCATCTGTCAAGTCTATAAGGCCTAAAATAACCTTCTGACTTCCACCAGCTATGTTATCAAAAATGGACTACCAAATTTGTTCCATATTAATGAGATAAATGAACACAAAATATAAAGTCACACACAATTCAGTTTTCCTTCAGTGAATTTTGTTCATTCTTTAAACATATACATTTATTTACTTCAAAATACTCCATATCATCTGGTGATTTTTGTAGCAATAATATATCTGTGACATTAGAGTTTCTTATTCCTCCTAGAGACATGTTTACAATCTTTTTTCTGCTTTCCTTTTTTTGAAAACCCAAGGAGGATATTCAAGTAGGTGTAATTGCACTTTTAAAAAGCCAAGGAAACAACTGGGTATAAAGGTAATAAAATAAACATTTAAAAAACATGACTATGTCCAGACTCTCTTGATTTCACTTGTTCTTTTGTTACTGTCAAACTGTCAAATATGGGATAATTTTACAAACCTTTATTAATGCTCATAGAGTGCCGTTAATCGAAATCTTTTTTTTCCCCCTAAGAATCCTTCAGGTGCTTCCATTACCTCACTCAATAAATTATAAGTAATTTCATGAGTTTTATTTTTCTTCTTTATTGGTTTTCTGTTGGTAAATGAAGGACTGGAGGAAGGCCACCTCTGAGATATACTTTTCCTGAGAGAACAAACCTTCTCTAGAGGTCAAATTAATTCTGTTATCAAAGCAGCCCAGCCACTGAGCAGGAATATCTGTATACTGAAACCTCACAGCTTCTCAGAGGGCCATTTCAGAAGTCTAGTCACACTGAAATCATTCCTCATTCTGTCCTGGATGCAAAGGAGTATAGACCAGATCTACATCATCCACTGGAGTGCACTCAGAGAGCCAGAATGTGCTGCTTCTGAATGAATTCATTCTTCTGCAGTACTGCATGTATTGTAAATACCAAAACATATTTGAGTATGTAAACTACCATAGAATTTGTCTGTTTGTATAGTTAGCATTAATAGATTCCATGAGTACATTTCCCCAAAAAATCTTCATATAGATATACTTATATCTATATATGTATGTATATGTATATGAAATAGATATATTTCAAGTTGTATTGCCTGTGTCAAAAATTTGGAAACCTTTATCTGGAAACTGGGGAGAAATATTTTCTTTATCAGACATTGCCTTTATTTGAAAGTTCCTTGTTTTTAAAATATTTTTATTCTTCACTTTTTTTCTGATCTCTCCCTTTAAAATGAAATTACTAATCTTTATAGAATTGCAATAATGTTTAGTTTTACTTAAAACTATTAAAACAAAATCATATTAGCTGTATTTTAATCTTATATCATTGCAAATATCAGACTACTTTGATCTCTGTTTTTATTTCTAACATTCTGGTTGAGAGGGATATGTTCTAAGTTTCCTGTACGTTTCTTATGAACTTTCAAGGAATTTCTTTCGTTTGTGCTGCATTTCTCTATTAGATGCTGACTCAATTACCTGTGTCATCCTACAGTTGTTTTTAGTTTTTGTTCATCTTAGATATGAAATCTAACAATGACATAATTCTATTTCTTTCGTAATGTCCTAAAGGAAGTACTGGTCACAGCTCTACAGTTTCTTAAAATTAAATTAAAGTGAAATGATACATTCATTTTATTCTACCTGTTGGTTCTTTCTGAAGCTATCACTCATCAGATATTTAATTCATGTTCATTATATGCAGCAGTTAAAGGTGATGGACTCTGGAAATAAACAAATTAGGAGTAGAGATTGCCCTCAAAACATATGGACATACTTTATTTATAAAATTAAATGACTTATGTCTATTTTTATGCATTGGGTCCACATAGTGAAGAAACCTGGGATCTGCCACTAACTGGATTTGTGTTTCCAGACCTTACTATCCTCTCTAAAATGAGAGAATTGACTCTAGCATAAAGTCCATTTACACAAATTAATGTTTCCTATTCCTGCTATCAATATTATCCATCCACATTCTCCTTGATACTTATCTACATAGAATTTATAAAACTCATCAAAATAATTCTTAAATTAAGAATACCAATACATCATTATAGTGCATATGTTCTAATGTATTTCTCATACTAAATTACTTCTATGATTGACAGCAAAATGCTCTGTCACCAAATGCTGTCAATTCTCCCTCAAACATGTCTCTCAAATTCAGCCTTTCCTCTAAACCAACTGTCACTGCCTAGGTCTGGGTCATCATCATTTCTCCCTTGGACTATTACAATAATAGCCTCATAACTCTCTTAACTGACACCCCGTTCCTCCTTCACTCTCGCTCATCCCCCATATAACTGTCACAGTTCTCTTTCTAAAAGTAAAATGGCTCATGCCACCTAGCTGCTGAACAACTTTATTATATGCAATATAAACTTCAAATTCTATACGTTAGCACAATCTTCCCTTAACCTATTTGCCCATTCTCATTTTATATTCACACCTTTCCCACTCAACTCCCAACTTAATTGCTCATAGTGAAGTAACCTTTGAATTTTCTTGACTTTCTATCCCTTTTTGCAACTGTCTGCCTTACTCGTGCCTGTATATGATAGACACCCAATAACGACTTTTGGATGGAACAAATGAATACATTAACATGCTGTTGTTTTCACTTGGTGTATGTGTCCTTTAAGCAGAGTATGCATTACTCTGTTTTCTCAACTCTCCACAGCAAAGGAAGTTATTCCATTTTTCTGTGCTTTCACAATGTTTATACATTGTCTTCAATGGTACTGTCTAGTATATATTCCTATTTATCTGTATATGTTTAAATCAGAAATTACTATGGCAGATAGAATATTTTATTAATAATTTTATTTTCACCATTTGCTCCCAAGAGCATAGGAAGAACTCAACAAATGTGGTTGGATCAGTAAAACACATACAAATACTATAACAAATACTTTATTTCATTATAACTCACAGAGTGGTTTCCCATTTATGAGAAAATATAAGAAATGGCTATTTCAAATACGGAATTAAAATAATTTAAGGACATTATTCTATAATGACTAATCTCTTATAAAGGACAGATAGAATCAGTGCCCACATGATATGAAAAAAAAAAAATGCATGTAAATGTCTGCAGGAAACTTGCATTAAAGTAGGTCAAAACTGTGATTCTGATAATTATGACATCAAAGTTTTCCCAACATTAATATTTAAGATTATTTAAATAAATTTAAAATATATTTATAAAAATGTGTACTTACTTAATAAATTTAAAAATTACAGAGTTTTGACATTAGACCATTATTTTAATTATAATAAAGGTAGGATATATTTTTGCTAGACAAGATTTAAAATTAAAGTAGCAGCCACATCCAACATGAAATTTATCAGAGTGGAATTATTTAAAAATGTATTCAAGTTCGCGGTTTTGAAGACGTCTTGTGTTTTAACAAAGGTATTAGTAACTCGTTCTCAATTTTACTATCTATGGCCATTTAAAATAAACTTATCATGCTGCCTCAATAGGTCACAAGTTCCTTTAAAACTTATGCTTAAATTATTCTTCAATTCAGAAATAAATGTCTTTTTGAAATTATGAGTTACACCAAAATGAGAAAAGGACATTTCACTAAAGCTGTTTGTATTAATAGTTTCTTAGCTTCTGCTTCTTGTGATCCTGAAATCATACAAATGTCAGAAATCGTGTTTCACAGAGTATTTTGTATAATAAAGAGTTTTATTATTACTTCACAAAATCAGCAAATCTTAACCTTTTAAAAAATATCCTGATATGATTTGTGGATTAAGTTTTTGTTAAAGATTACTATATAAAAGTCAAATTATTCATGCATAGAAAACTGAATGAGTCTAATAGTAGCAGCACCTTTTTAATGATTTGGGGTGTGTATGGTTTTGTTCTGCACATACTGTTACCAAGTTCAGTAAGTGTTAATAAAAATGAAAAAGAAAAATTATAGTTAATCTTCTGCTCACTGAATGTAATAAGCCTTTGGTGAGGGCTATGCTACATGCTGTGAGGATGACCCTCAAGTAGCTTTCAGTACAGAAAGTGAATGAAAAATAAATGTAATGCAGAAACATCAAACCGTGTTTTAATAAGGATTCAAATGAGAGATTATATCTAATTGGAGAGAAAGAAAGAGTTTCAGAATTAGGGGGCAAAGAAAGACCTACAAGGATAAAAAGATTTCTTGAAATAAATGTGAAGAAAGAGATCATGATCAATATAAGTAGCAGGATTAATAAGAACATGGAATGCAAATGTCTTCTTAAAATGCCTACACTGATATAGTTTACCTATGTAGCCACCAAAGGGAAGAATTTAAAACAAGGGTGTTTTCAGTAACATTGGGTACATGCAAAGGGTATCATCAGTTATCTAATCAAAGATATATCAAAAATGACCGTCCAACATAGGACAGACCTTCAGTTTCTTTCATTGCCTGTACAAAAGTGAATAAGAGACATCTTCATGTGTTGGTTCCTTACATTTGAAATTCCTGTCGATGCTTGGATTTCTCACACTACATTTGCACCCCCTTATTCACAAAGAATATATTCCCAGATGGGGATGCCTAAAACTGTGGATACTACAAAACCTTGTGTATACTATAAGTTTAATTTATAAATTATATACAATAATATACTAACACCAATAACTAATAATAAAATTGAACAATTATAAAAATATATTATAATAAAAGTTACTTAAAATTTATATATTGTTTATTTTTGAAATTTTTTGTTTAATATTTCAGGACCACAGTTGACCCATGTAAGTGTAAGTGTAATCATTAATAAGGGGAGAAGTGCTGTTAAGTATTTTATAAGCAATCTGTTCTCAGGAGCTAAGGTTAGGTTGGATGGCATTGTGTTGCAATTTACTTATCTTTTATGGTATTGACTTCCTTTTCAAAACCAATATTGGAGGTATTGTTGATGATGTTGTTCATTCTAGTTTTGGGAGAGGAGAGCCCAGGTAACAAGATAAAGGAATGGAGAAATCATTTTGGTTCTTTTTCCACTTTGCCTTTAAAAACTCTGGATGCAGGAAAAATGTGAGAAAGCAAGTAATAAATATTAATAATAATAATAGATGTCAGCAATTAGCTATGTGTCATCCTTCTCTCCTTACCATATGTTACAAGAACAAGGAAGAATTCTCTAACAGCCACAACAGTTGAATTAAGACATGGATGGCTTTGAGAACCAAGGAGGCTTAATTCTCTGAAATGTGCAGACAGAGGCTCAATAACCACATGGTAAGGATGGTATGGGAGGAAGTCAAGCATTAGTTAGGTGGGCTTCATGTGTATGAACTGGCTGGTCTCAGAGGACCCCATCCTTAGAAAGGTCCTATGATTAGTTTCATGCTTTACAGTCACTGCCTTGAAAATTTAGGACAAGAAGCCTCACTTGCATTTACGTGGGAGTATATAAATTCTGCTGCATGGTGCTGAGTATCAGACCACTAGTATCACTAGTAGACACTTAAAGATCCTTTTGATTCTGAATTCCTTTGCTACTTGGTATTTATTTGGCAATCTAGAGTGAGAAACAACCTTTGAATAATAATTTTTGAGATCATATAGGGATTAGCAGCAAGAAATATGAAAAGATAATTAAATCAACCTGTGCTTATACAATTAATTATATTAACTAAATAGAGGAGTGCGACTTGGGCAAATAGGATAGTCCTAAATTCTTACATTAGAGTTAAAGACATAAAAGGGATGGTTGTTGAGGAAACTAGGCAGAATAGCCAATTACTGTTATGACATCTGTACAAATTCAAAAAGCCAAATAGACAATTAATGATTCTAATTGTAGTAACAACACAGGATATTATGGGATAGGTGAAGCAAGCAATTACTTGTACAAATGCTGGAGGCTAGGTAGGCTGTTATCTATATACATGGCCCACCTGAAACAGTTAATTGTATTAGCTGTTGCTTTTATATCTTATCAGAATTGGAACTTTTACTCTACTGCTAAATAAAATGCTTCAAAAATCTCATTCATGTAAAATAAAGTTTCTTAAAAATTCAGTAAAATAAGTTACATATTTCACATGTTTTTTTCACATATCTTCAGCACAAATCTAAAGATACCTGAAAGAGAAAACACTGACATAAATATTGTCTCAATCTTCCTCCTTAAGATGTCTCAAATATTCTCCATTGTGGGTGTGAGGAGTTTATTTCCCTTGAACCTTCTAAAATCCCCGTTTGTAATACAGTGAAATCTGGAAAGCCCATATGGCTCAATGCAATTTTCTCATAGAAAACTCCTGCTAATAACAATTTCTATTGAGTCCCTTGGTGAAATGCAAAGCTCCTTTATCATCAGAGGTTTAGAAAAATGAATCAAAAGACGGGAGCAAAGCCATTTAAGGACTAAGGAGGATTCTACACAAATACCTTGATTTTCACCTTTGAATTTAAACTTTTAGTTTAAATGAAGTTGCAGGTCACATTTATAGCTCAAATAAAAATAATTGAATACTTATTTGTGTTTGAGATATTGTGTCTCATTAAATATATGAAGATTAAAAAAACTCAGCTTTAAGGAAAGTGTTAATATAGTCAACACTTTTTTAAATGAGTAATTGTGAAATTTACTTACTGTGTTTGGGTTCTACAGAGAAACAGAACTAACAGGATGTGTGTGTGTGTGTGTGTGTGTGTGTGTGTGTGTGTGTGTGTGTGAAAGGATTGATTCAGGTAATGATTGTGAAAGCTTTGTAAGGCCAAAATCTCCCTGGAAGGCAACAGGGTAAGCTGCAGGCTGGAGACCCAGGGAAGAGTCAGAGTTCAAGTCCAAAGGCAGTCTAATGGCAGAAGTCCTTGTTTCTCAGGGAGGTCAATCTTTTTTTCCATTAAGGCCTTAAATTGATTGGATGAGGCCCACCCATCTTATGGAGGCTAAACTCCTTTACTGAAAGTTCACCAATTTAGATACTAATCTCATCCAAAAAATACCTTAACAGAAACATCCAGAATAATATTTGATCAAACATCTGGGCACTGTGACCCAGCCAAGTTGATACACAAAATTAACTATCATACTTACTTAGAGTTGTGGCTACTGGCACAAGCATTTAAATGGAATTATTATATAAATATTCAAAATAAGTCATAGCATGCATAACAGTATACATATAGCAGCAGCTACATTTCTGCATAATTTACCTTCTTAGAGAGCTAGATGGAGAAAATCAACAGTAATTTCTCAACTCAAAAAAACCCTTTATATTAAGGAAAAAAGTTATATGACTGCTCCAATCCCTTTCTTTAAATTTTCTCTGAAGGAAAAACTGATTGTTCAGATTCTGCTTTTTTGTGCTTGAAGTATTTTTATTTCAAGAATAAGTGGGCTCATTTAACCAAGGAAAGAGAATGCAGAATTGAAGAAGAAAAAAAATAAATAAACACATATCTCATTATACCAGAAAAAGAACAAATTATGTATCATTTAACAGGACACAGCCTGTAAAAAGTAACATTAAAGAATATTTAATGGTACATGTAATTGGACAAATATCATGCAAAATAACTTGAGTTCCAATTGATGGGTGTTGAATAAAATATTGTCTTCATCTAACGGTAAGAAATGTTTCTCTCGTTAAATAGCCTAAGGAAAACATCAGTGACTGCGCCTGGATTATGGAAGTGCAGTGGCCTATAGATGAGGGCCTAAGTCTTGACTCTCAAAGGATAAATACATGCAGGTTGTCTCCAGTAATTTAAATTTTTGAAAGAAACAGAAATATTATTCCCAAACACCTCGCTTAACTGGTAAAGACAGGAAAGGACCCATTAAATTTCGCTTCAAATACAAAATCATTTGATGTATGTTTTTTCAATCTAAACATATCATAATTTAGAAGAATTACCTGATCACTACTAAAAAATAAAAATTGTAAGAAGTGTGTTATGGCGAGTAAAGTGAAGATGATTTGAATAACATTTTAGAATGCTCATGCTAAGTGTATCTAAAAACACTAAAGTTTGCAATTTGAAAGCTCTTGTTACTGGCAATAGAACTAGGTCTGCAGATAGAGATTAAAATAAAAAATGTTTTCCTATTAGAAAAGAGTCTTTGATCAAATAATACAATAATCGGTTTACTAAAGCAAAGGAAATATTTCTAGATGCATCTCTATTTAAATTTCATGCAGCATAAACCATGTCCAACTGTTTCTGTCTTTTATCCAAGAAGATAACGTTCCAGATCAAAATGTTGACCTGCATAAGTAAATTCGTTCTAGATTTATGCTGAAGCTTGAATTTACCCAGAGAAATTCATATGAAAGACAAAACCTGAAGCGTGGAGAATCACACAAGAAAACGCTTAACCGTTCGGGGTCTAAGATGTGTCATTGGAATGTGCTATTTGAGCTCTTGGTTTTACTCTACTTAACTAGTTGTGAGCTGACAGTTTACTTCACCACTTTGGGTTACTGTATCTAGTTTCTTATACAATTAAGGCCTTGTATACATCATCTCCAAAGTTCCGTAATTTATAAAAGGCAGCAAAAATCATGAAAGATTTTTCAGGTTCAAAATGCATTTTAATTCTAAGGAAGAGGGGTGTCAAGAAACTAAAATCATTCACGTTTGCCCAGAAGTTTTGTACCCCAGTAGATTTGTGTCAAAAGAAAAGACTTATAAATATATGCACACCAATGTACTTTTACAAAAAGTTCTGTAATGTTTCATTTCTGAGAGGGACACAGGATGATGAAACAATTTGTTACTCCTTATAGCTTTTATATTAAAATAAAAATTATCAAAAGATGATCTACATATAGATTAGGCATTTGATATGAAACTGTAAAGTATGATTAAAGAGACAAATTCTGTTATGTGACATACAACTTGAATTTCTCTTTGAACATCAAACTCAGTGTTTCTATTTACTGAAGGAAAGCCCTAAAGTTCCTCAATCAAAGTAAAATATGTAAATCAAAGTGCATGGTTTATTCTGAAGTGTTTTTGCTTGGATGTGAAAACCATCCTGCTGCTTTTTTTAATGAGAAGAAAATTGTGTGGTTTTTTTTCTTCTCCTTTTTAAAATGGAGGATTTAATTCTACAGGGTTCCCTGTAGAAAATGATATACTTTATGAACTCTGTATAATGCCATGTATGTGCTCGGCTGGAATAGGTTTAATTTCTATTATTGCTGTGTGGAAGATAGGGCTTGAAGAGTGAGAAATGAAGCAGAAGGCAGCTTATTGTGAAATTGATGCTTAGTAGTTCAGTGATCCACAGTGTAGCATGTGTGAGAATCAGTGACTTACCGACCCATAATGTATTTATCGGCAGACCTTCATGCTACTTGCACACAAATCAAGGAGGGAGGATGGTGATCGTACTCTATATTAGAAGAAAATAATATTAAAGGCAAAAAATGCCTAATTGGAATTTGGAATTCTTTGAGAATTATGTGTGTATAACATTAGAAAAAGAAACATACACATATAATAAAAAAGAAACGTATACATACAAATAAATTTTGACTATCATTGCATAAATTATTATAATTTTAGCTATTTTTCTCATTTATATGCAAGGAATATGCAAGATGCTTTTTACATGCTATTCAAAAACCATAGGAAATGGTACTTTTATTTGTTTAATTATTTTATATATGATTACACATAATTGAATTCATATATTTTAGGCTATAAAGTTTGATGAATTTTGACAAATGCATATATGTACGTAACCAATTCCCAAATTATTATAAAAGTTGTCACCATTATCACCTCAAATTCTCTTTTGCTCTTTTCTAATTAATAGTCCCCCTTGCCTAGGAAACTACTGTTCTAATTTCCATCGCTGTAGCTTAGTTTTTACCTGTTCTACAACTTTATATAAATACAAACTTGGACATTGCAAAAGACACATTAAAAATATGTTTTTTTTTCTGTTAACATCTTCATAAAGTGTTAAGTTTTGTTCTACCAAACAAATTATCAATAGTCTTGAACTTGCAGACTCTGCTTTGTTGAGTCTATTTCATTTATGTCATTAATTTTTTCAGTCTTTTATTCTCAGAAAGTAACCCAAGCTCTGTACCAATCCCCTCTAATTTAGTAGATAGGAAAACACTGTGTCTTCTCCATTGAGCAGCAGCTGAAACATCAGCTTTTCTCTTTCAACATTCTGTTTTCTCCCACCCCTGGATTCCTGGAATTCTCATCCACACATGGATACTCCATTGCTCAGCTAAGATTTGAAGTGAGGTTATACACAGATTTTGGATTCCCATTCTATTTCTTCCTCCTTTTCAGATCTCCCTCAATTTCCAAAGTGAGAACTATTGGTCCCAAACTTTTGAATCCTTGACACCATATGACTAGGGCTTTCTGCTTTAAGTTCCTGTGGATTGAGATGTGTCCTTAGGAGAAAACTATGTCCTTGCATAAATGACACAGTTTGCACTGCTCCTTTAGCAGATAGATTCAATTAGATTTCTCTTGCTGTTGTTCGCTTCCTAGTGCCTTCGAATAAGTCTTTCAGAAAACTGCCGAGACTTTATAATGATTGACTTCTGAAGAATTATGTCTATAAAAACTATTCTACTCCTCTAGATCCAAAACTCATGTTCTTTCATAATTTGAAATATTTATTGCTTAGAAGTGCTGTGCTAACACATGTTGTACCAAGCCCCTAATATACGCATTTGACTAAACAGTTATATATAGACACACAAACACAAACACACACACACACACACACACACACACACACACAATTTGTCTTTCTCTGTCACCAGGCTGGAGTGCAGTGGCACAATCTTGGCTCACTGCAACCTCCAAATCCCTGGTTCAAGCAATTCTCCTGCCTCAGCCTCAGCCTCCTGAGTAACTGGGATTGCAGGCACGCACCACCATGCCCAACTAATTTTTGTATTTTCAGTGCAGACAGGGTTTCGCCATGTTGGGCAGGATGTTCTTGATCTCCTGACCTCGTGATCCACATGCCTTGGCCTCCCAAAGTGCTAGGATTACAGGCATGAGTCACCATGCCCGGCCTCACAAATATATTTTAATTTATTAATTAACGTGACATATGACACATTATTTCTTAAAAATTTACAGCTATCAAAATAATCTTAGAGGTCACCTAGTCTAATTTTCACTCCAAATTATAATCCCTATATATATTTTTTCTACTAGTTCTCATTGATGTTATTTAAAAAAAAAAATCTGGCCCATTATATTAAAATGAGTCTATTTAAATCTGGAGAATTTCAGCTCCCTGAAATTTCTGACTTTTAATAATATAAAATCTGCCCTTTAACTTTTACTTCAAATTACTTAATTAACAAACTGCCAGTGACTAATTCTTGCTTCACATTAACGAAACACCTAAAATCCTAAATTATTAGTTTACGTTTGAACAAGGATTAGTATTCTCTTAATGTTTTTGTATTCTGTTAACACAGCAACCTAGTATGGTATTCTAAGTTTCTAAGCATTGTGTCACTTCTCCCTTCGCTTTGATCCTTCTTTCAAGGACTTCATACAAAGTTATATCCACTTGACTCACCTGCTTCTTAGATAACTTAAGACTCTTTCTAGATATTATCACTTTAGTAACATTAACAGATGACTTTACATTTCTTGTTAGTGTTTGTTGTATTTAAACAGCAACATCTTCTTGTTTGTGTTTTCTGTCATGTTCTTTTTTATTTCAATCTTAACCCACGTGATTTTTCACTTAAATTCTTCCTTAAATGTATCTATTTCTAATACCAATATATACTCAAGAAATATCATATTGTGCCAATACCTAGTTCATTATATATGTTGATTGTGCACAGCCCTATCAATGTTAATTACAATATGTTCTCCAGCACTGTATTCAATGGTTTAGCCATGCTTGTCAGTATTTTTTTTCTTAGAATATACTTGACTGTCTATTGCTGCATGTTAAAGCCATTTCACTTTTGCATTCTTTAATATAAATGAAGGAAAATTAGTTCCCTAAAAACTTTAAGATTATAATTTGTTTTTATTTATTTATTTATTTCGAGACAGAGTCTCACTCTGTTGTCCAGGCTGGAGTGAAGTGGCGTGATCTTGGCTCACTGCAACTTCCACCTCCTGGGTTCAAGTGATTCTCATGCCTCAGCCTCACAAATAGCTGGGACTACAGGTGCGTGCCACCACGTCCGGCTAATTTTTGTATTTTTAGTAGAGATGGGGCTTTGCCGTGTTGGCCAGACTGGTCTTGAACTCCTGAACTCAGATGATTCGCCTTCCTCGGCCTCCCAAATTGCTGGGATTACAGGCTTGAGCCATTGCACCTGGCCTAAGATTATCATTTGTGCTGTTAATTTATTGAAAGCAATTTTCCTTTTCAAAGTAGTTAAATACATTTCTAAATTGTTCAAATGTTTCCTCCTTAGCGCTACTTTATTTACAAACATGTATATGTATGTTCATGTAATG
The DNA here is from genome assembly GCF_002776525.5 of Piliocolobus tephrosceles. NCBI lineage: Eukaryota > Metazoa > Chordata > Mammalia > Primates > Cercopithecidae > Piliocolobus > Piliocolobus tephrosceles. The sequence goes on along the minus strand of NC_045436.1, from coordinate 27,083,102 downwards.
TGTATGTATATGTAATATGTGGCATTTAAAAAGCAGGCATATAGCTTCATTATTATGGTGCTTCCATATCTATTTTTGTATCATCTTTGATGTTTAGAGTGACTATATGACCTGATTTGGACAATGAAATGTGTGGAGTAATGAAGTGCATCATTTCTGGGTGAAAGATTTAATAGCCAGGGTATTAGTCAATGTGTTCCCATCCACTACCTACAGCTAATATCGAAACTTGTTCTGACATGGAGCCCTTATTGCTTAACTGGTTTTCACTGAAAAACAAATTATTTCCTTTATATTAAAGAAATTGTTTACATAATTTACAAATAAGTGTGAATAAAATTCATATAACAGAATATGGACTATTAGCACTTTTTAAAACACAATTATCAGAATGGGGGTTTGGATATGGCATTTTATGGTATTTGATAGTGGTTATTTTTGGCCCTAATTGGAGTATTAAATACTAATACTGTATTAATAAGTGCACTTTGGGGTCATCTTGATACTGCAAGAGTTTTACAGATATTGCTACTAGCTTTACCAAAATCCATTTTCTCTTTTGTCTTATTATAAAAACCTTCATATTTATAGAGTAGAAACATAACACATTAAAGTGTTCAGGAAACTAAGGTCCTAGAAAGCTGGCTACTTAACATTTTAGGATAATCATTTTTGTTATAATTTAGGAAATAATATTCATTTTACACCAAATAACAGTCATTTGTGAAAGTTTCTTAGGTGTTTCCTCACTGTATTTTTCCACATGTAATAAATATGCAGCCATGACATGCCATCCTGGAGAAAAAAGCACAGTCGTGCTTAGCAACAGGAAGACATTCTGAGAAATGTGTCTGCTAATTTTGTCTTTGTGTGAACATTATAGAGTATACTTTCACACACCCAGATGGCGCAATCTACTACACACCTAGGCTACAAGGTACAGCCTATTGATCCTAGGCTACAAACCTGGACAGCATGTTACTGTACTGAATACTGTAGGCAATCGGAACACAATGGTAAGTACTTGTGTATTTAAACATAGAAAAGGCGCAGTAAAAATACAGTATAAAACAAAAAATGGTACACCTTTTTTTATGGTGTGGGACACTTACCATGAATGGAGCTTGCAGGATAGAACTTGCTCTGGGTGAGTCAGTGAGTGAGTGGCGAGTGAATGGGAAGTTCTAGGATGAGACTGTACACTAACTGTAGACTTTATCACCACTGTACACTTAGCCTACACTAAGTTTATTTAAAAAGTCTCTTTTATCAATACTAAATTAACCTTTGCTACTATACTATTTTTTACTTTATAAGTATTTTAATTTTTCACCTTTTTTGCTCCTTTGTAATAACGCTTAGCTTAAAAGACAAACACATTGGACAGCTGTGCAAAAATGTTGTCTTTCTTTATACCTTTATTCTATAAGCTTTCTTCTGTTTTAAATTTTTTTAACTTTTTTGTTAACGAGTAAAACACAAACACACCCATTAGCCTAGGCCTGTGCAGGGCAGGATCATCAATAGCACTGTCTTCCACCGCCACATCTTGTCACACTGGGAGGTTCAATTGCCCACTTCAAGGGCAGTAACATGTATGGAGCTGTCATTGCTTATGATAACAATATCTCCCTGTGGAACCTCTTGAAGGACTTGCTTGAAGCTGTTCTACAGTTAATTTTTTGAAAAACTAAGTACAAGGAGTACACTCTAAAATAATGATAAAACATGTAGTAAATACATAAACAAATAACATAGCTGTTTATCATCATGATTAAGTATTATGTAGTGTACATAGTTGTATTTGCTCTCCTTGTATGTGACTGGCAGCACAATAGATTTGTTTACACCAGCTTCATCACAAGCCAGTGAGTAATGAGTCATGCTATGATCTAATAATGGCTACAACATCACAAAGCAATAGGGATTTTTCAGCTCCAATTTAATCTTATGGGACCACCGTCGTATATACAAGAAGTCAGTGACTGATATGTCATCATACAGCTCATGACTGTGTTAGAAAAGGTTTCTGGGTAGGACTTTTGGACAAGCTATTTAAAAGAAGTCAGGTTCAGCTGCCTTTTCTCCTTACCTCCTCCACTTTGCTCTTCATCATTTGGCCCTTTTCTGGCCTACCGCCTGGAGGACAGATGGGATAAGCAGAAGAGGAGCAGCTAGATAACAACTGTGAGGGAAAAAAAAATTATACACTAAAAATGGCAGAGAAGGATGGAGACACCACCCCTGAATGATTTTCCTTGCAATTATTATTACATGAAAAAAACCATCGCTTATGTAGCTAAATTAACAAAGTTGTTGAATATCTGTTACACAAAGCCAAAAGAAATGACTGACTTACTAACTATTTTCTGCGTAGTTTGGGAGAAAATCAACACTTTAAATCTGTTAAATATACAATATATCTTAAACATAAATTGATAAAATTAATAAAACAACAAACCTGTGCTTTCCACCCCTCCACCTCTCCACTCCCCTTTTCATTTTTCACCCTTTGCAAATGAAAGTTTAATCACAGAAAGTAGTTCCAGTTTAGAACAAAGTTCAAGATTCCATAAAAACACAAACACTATTTTAATATATATTAAATAATTTAAATTTATCAATATGATACAAAGTTTCTAGCTAGAATGCATAGTGATAATCATACTGTTGAAGGAAAACTGGATTATGGTACTGATTCTCAGTTTGATTAATGTATACTATTAGGCAAGTTATTTTATGTCTCTAAACTTCTGTTTCTTCATCTGTCAAATGTTAATACAATATTTATTTTAAACTTTTATTTTAAGTTTAGAGGTACATGTTCAGGTTTGTTATATAAGTAACTTGTGTTATGGGGAGGTTTGTTGTACAGATTAGTTCATCACCCATGTATAAGTGTAGTATCCTTTAGTTACTATTTCCTTATCGTCTCACTCCTTCTATCCTCCACCCTCTGATAGGTGCTAGTGTGTATGTGTGTATCTATATGGTTTCATGTATCTATATGGTCTCATCATTTAGCACCCACTTATAAGTGAGAACATGCAGCGTTTGATGTTCTGTCCCTGCATTAGTTTGCTAAGGATAATGGCTTTCAGCTTCATCCATATTCCTGCAAAGGTCATAATCTGATTCTTGTTTATGGCTGCATAGTATTCCATGGTGTATATGTATGTACCACATTTTCTTTCTTCTGTCTACGATTATTGGGGCATTTAGGTTGATTCCATGTCTTTGCTATGGTGAATAGTGCTTCAATGAACATTCACGTGCATGTGTCTTTATGATAGAATGATTTATATACCTTTGGGTATATACCTAGTAGTAGAATTGCTAGGTCAAATGCTATTTCCGTTTTTAGGTCTTTGAGGAATTACCACACTGTTTTCCACAATGGTTGAACTAACTTACACTCCCAGCAACAGTGTATAAGCATTCCTTTTACTCCACAACCTCACCAGCATCCCTTATTTTTTTTACTTTTTATTAATAGTCATTCTGACAGGTGTGAAATGGTATCACGTTGTGGCTTTGATTTGCATTTCTCTAATGATCAGTCATGTTGAATTTTTTTCCACGATTGTTGGCCGCATGTATGTCTTCTTTTGAAAAGTATCTGTTCATGTCCTTTGCCCACTTTTTAATGAGGTCGTTTGCTTTTTTCTTGCTAATACAGTATTTATGTCAGAAAGTTATTATAATGATGACCATAATTCTATAATACATGCTCAGTAACTGATGCATGTTTATTATTTTTTCTCTTATGTCTTGAGGTATAGCTATTGTTAGAGAATCTCTGCTGTGGAACTGAGCTTCTTCCTGGGCATAGAGGATTGATTTGATATTTGTGTCATTTTCTCATTTTAGGGAGTTGATAATTCTTCAGAAACAAAGATTATTATTTTCCAGTGGAGAATATTAAAATTTATTTTTATTCTGAGTAGGTTTTATTTGACTACAATGCTACAAAAAGGTGGTACAAAGACATGGAGTATGTTTTCCTTAAGTCTAAAATCTAGACTGGATATCAACATATGAATTTAGAGGAGGGAAAGACATAAATATTTAGTCCATAAAAGTAGGATTCTTTACGTATATTAGGAACTTCTCTCTGTGCACACTGAAATGAGATTTAACATGTGTAAAGAAAGCAGAAATTGCCTTTATTTTTAGATACCGTCTATCTCCAATATTGTGCAGATACAGGGAGTTTCTACCATATCACTGAAGTGTCCAGTCTCTCGCTTAATAGATGTTTAGAGTACAATTTTATTCACAGCTGCAATCATTTCATATTGTTGAATCAAAAATTCAGTGGTGAATGTTTAAACTTGGAAGTTCCTGTGGTAGCTTTCTGATACCTTCTTAGTGGTGCCCCAGGTGTTCCCCTGTCTGCTGGGTCAGTTTTAAAAGATTCTGGGAACCCCTCTGGGGAGACCAAAGAAGACCATACTACAAGAACTCTCTCTCTCTATGACAAATTACAATGGATTCTTAAGCACCAAATTTCATGAGCTAAATTTTTTTTGTGGTTGAATTATGTAGAGTGCTTTGGTTATCGCTATCGAACCCTCATGAAGAGTACCTGCAAACCAGAAAGATACTTCAAATTCAATTTATGTATTTATTTTAAATGTTAAGGTCTTTCTTCTTCTCCATTTTCTCTGCTCCTTATGTTTCTAATTACTACTCCTTCAACTTCATAGTTCTGTTTTTAAAACATTGTTAAAACTATTTTTACATTAGTGGACGCTTTAAAAAAGCTTTGCATCTCTGTCCCTACACTCCTAATTCTCACATGCTGACTTTACCTATAAAAATGACTTTATCTCTAACAAGCAAACTTATCCTCACTCTAAAATGACCCTGTCCAACATGTCCAGATACTTAGCAGGTGAAGATCATCATGAATTTACTGGAAGTAAATCAGAAATCCAGGAAGCCTTTTATATTAAATATTGTCCTTGGTGATGAGAAGAACCCATTTATATCCATGAATAATAAACAATGTTCCCTCTGACGTTCTATTCTCAAAAGTTTTAAAAATGCCTGTAATCCCAGCACTTTGGGAGGCCGAGACAGACGGATCACGAGGTCAGGAGATCGAGACCATCCTGGCTAACACAGTGAAACCCCGTCTCTACTAAAAAATACAAAAAAACTAGCCGGGCGGGCAAGGTGGCAGGCGCCTGTAGTCCCAGCTACTCGGGAGGCTGAGGCAGGAGAATGGCGTGAACCCGGGAGGCGGAGCCTGCAGTGAGCTGAGATCCGGCCACTGCACTCCAGCCCAGGCGACAGAGGGAGACTCCGTCTCAAAAAAAAAAAAAAAAAGTTCAATTCAAGAAATCAGGATTTTTCTTACATATTTATGCTTATGTGCTCATTTCACCTTTGTTGGTCATGGCAGGTGCTGATCAAAAGGAAGAAAGGAAAGAAGAAAGAAAGGAATGATCAATGTAAGAAAAGAACAGAAAAAATATCTAGTGAGTAGAAAGATGGAAAAGGATATTTTCAATTACAAAAAGAGAAATATTGAATGCGGTATAAGAATAGCAAAACTGAACATGAAGAAGACATAGAGATAGATATAGATATAGATATCTATTAGCACCGAAGATGCATCTCTCCACTGCCACCTTGTATTTGTAAAATTCCTCTTCCAAATTTTACACAGAGTAAGTCTGTGCAACCAGTAGAGCAAGCAGAAGTTATGCTGCGTAATTTACAAGTTAGGTTATAAACACTGAGCAGAGATTGTCACTGGGCTCTTGCTTGCTTATGCTGTCATTCTCTTCCTCTTTCTTTCATCCCTCACTCTGGGTGAGGTCAGCATCCCTGTGGTGTGTATAGCCTATAAGGAGGCCCACCTAGCTGGGAACTGAAGCCTCTTTCTATCAGCCACAAGAATGGGTTTGAAAATAGATTGCCCAGTCTCTTCAGATGACTGCAGCCACGACGGACAACTTGGTGCAACTTCCTGAGAGATGCTGAGCCACAACCACCCAGCTAAGTCATGTTCGCATTCCTAATCCTCAAAAACTGTGTGAAATAATAAGTGTTTAAATGTTTGTTGTTGTAAGCTCTGAAGTTTTGAAGTAATTTGTTACACAGCAATGCAAAGATAATATGTGAATATATAAATAGATACATTGATGTATATGTATGTGTGTGTATATATATTTACAATTAACTTTGGTGAATGTTGCTGACTAAAGTTAAATATAACAATTTAAAGTCAATATTGTTTTCGGTGCATTATTGGAATAGCTTAGCAAAGTCCTTAAAGTAACTCAAAATATAAACTCCTTCTGCCATCTATTGGTGACTTGAATAACTTCTCAGATTATTTGGAGTTTCATTCTTTCTAGGATGAGCTATATTTGAAATGTACACAGATATATTCTAAGCTCTTGGATATTAGCAGTTTAATATTGACAAAAAATTTTTGTCATTCCTATTATCTCACTAGATAATCACTTATCCTAGAGAAAACATGTTTATTTTAATATAAAAAGTTCTTAAAAATCTTTTCTTGCTACATTATTTCTAAGCTTAAAGTGTCCTTTAATAAAATATTTAACGTTATGCTTTTCAAATTTTATTTTAAAAATTTTCTAAATTCTTAATAAGAGCAAAACTTACTTTCAGCATAGTTTTATTGTAAAGTGCATTGTATTTTTTCACCTCATAGGCTCCCCATGATATTCCCTGCTTCAACTGTCTTAACTGAGCAAAAGAAATAGGAGGTAATTAGCAACGCTCACGCAAAATTTTATTCAAAATTATTTTCTTTCAGAACAACTAATCTGGTGCCACCTTATAAATGTTTACATTCCACAGTTTCAAATTATTGTAGGTTTTTGTGTTTTCCCCATAGTTTATATCCTATATTACTTTTATTGTGTACCTTATAACATTGAAAGTAATTTTGGAGTGTTAAATAATGATGACAATGAATACCTCAGAAAGAAGAAAGCAATATATATTAGCTCAATAGAAATATATCAAATAGAAGGATAGATTGATTGATTGATGTAGATCTCATTTGTAAAGATTAGAATAAAGACTCTAAAAGCAGTAGTAAGTCCAACTCAGACATACCAAATTTATTCTTTTGTTATACTGGTTTCTCCTGACTAGAAATTGTTCTGTCCCGGTGGGTTAGTCATTATAGATAATTGGTTAGTGTGTTATTTCCATGCTGAGTAGAATAGTTATGTTACTAAAAGCATTTTTTTCCATAGGCTATATATTGACGCTTGCATAATTTAAGGGAAAAAAAATGAATCTCATCAAACACCTGGTATTCATTAGTACTTTTCATCCACCTGGTATTCATTAGTACTTTTTATCCATGTATTTCCTGCTCAAAATTTTAATCACTTACTCCCTTCTATGTAGATGACACAAAGCTCTCTTACATGAGAATTTATTTTCATAAGCCAAGATACAGCACAAGACAGCACATTTATTTTCCTACTGTTTCCCTTTAATGTTGAAGATGAGACAGAGTTAGTGAAGTATTTACAAAAGAGTTGATTGAAAAGAAATTTATGAGAGCACAACTGACATTATCTCATTTTGACTTACCTTTTCTGACATCTTATGGGAACTGTGACTGAACCTGTCAAGAAAAAATTAACAAGGACTCAGGGGATAATTTCTTCATGTACAATTAGTGAGCAGTTTTCTTTAATGGCTCCTTTACAAGTAGGATAATATAGGAAAGCATCTACAAAGGAAACTCTATTCTCTTATTTATAATTAATTTTGACGTTGTTAGCAAATGTTTTCTTGAGACCATACTGACCTTACAAATTTGTGTATGAAAACCATGAAGAAAATATTTTTAAAGAGTTCATTCTAAAATCATTAGTAGCTGAAAATATTTTTAAAGAGTTCATTCTAAAATCATTAGTAGCAATATTTTATAAAATTTTTCATGTTAAATTGAGATGTAAAGATAAATTACTACAGTGTACATTTCATTGAAAATTGTACAGAGTAAATTTACATAATCAGACATTAATAGGAGTTATATCTGCATATTTTGCCATACTCCTTATGTAGTTATTGAAATTTACTAACTACCTTGGTACCTGTAATGTATATATGCATTAAATATTTACAAACAATATTTTAGTTTACTGAATTGTTCATTATTATTGTGTTTTATTGATTCATGTGTATTTAGAATTTTTTAAAATTATAGGAATTACTGTTGATTGTGGAAGCCACAACTTTAATCTAATCCATATAAGTGTTTTCAAAGCTAATGCATCAGTGTTTTGAATACATGGCCCAATATTGCCTAGTACCTGATGAGTCTGTTGAACTTCGTATATTCTTCAAAAAAACGGAATCTGGTGTCCTGTAGAAACAGACTCAGTCTAAACAAGGAGATTGAGAAGGTCTTTGAAGTTATATCCACACATAAAGGAATGAAATACTGCCTGTGATCTTAAAATGACAGCAAAAAAGAAAAAGACATAGGAAATGGAAGAAAAAAGAAGACAACGAAAAAACACTCATATTTAGAAAGGGGCAATGAAAACAGATATTCCTAAAGTATATTGGTGTATCCTATAGCACTTTGTGAATCCTAGGGGGTAAGGATTTGTTGGGTGAGTAAAAGGACCAAAGAATGTCCTTGGAATCAGTTTAGGAACTGAGTCCTTTGGAAATGGACCGAGTTTCTTGGCACTTGCTTGTTCATTCTCTTCTTCATTTGTTCATTCAGTAATCAGGTATTCCGCGCCTTCTGTATACTAAAAATTGTTCCAGACATTAAGTAGTTTTCAGTGAACAAAATGAGATAAACACCTGCATTCACTGAGCTTTCAGTTTATCCTAGTGTCTTTGATGCTGCAAGACTTTCACTTATTAGGTATGATTAAATGTTTACACTAAGAAAAGTAATGAAGAAGAATTTCCCTAAGGGTGTGAGAGTAAAAACATTATCGTCACAACAATCTACTCCTAACTGGCATTTGAAGATTCACTTCCAAATGGGTTAGTTACATTAATTGCAACACTTTGTTTTGTTCTTTTGGAATTTCTGATAATGCAGCTCCTTTGGTAAATGGCTTATCAATTCAGTTTGGGGTCTCTCTTGGTGTAAGTCGTCTTCAAACAGACTGCTCCCCAAATCACCAAATCTGATACATTTTACTGGGTTTCTCTTGCCCATTATTTTTCTCCTGGTGAAAGCATTAATCTCAGCACAGAAGAGTAACGGCTTTCAGTATTGGAGATGTAACTTTCGTTATAATCTTGAAAAGTTACTTTTTCCATGGTATATAAGAATTCCAACCTCAAAGTGGAGGAATCTTCACATTGGGGAAATAGAGAGCAATCCATTGCAGACATTTTGAAAAGACCTAGGGGTATATGTTCCCCTGTTGTCCAAACCTACTCCCATGTCCCCATTTCCCTTACCTAAGGACAAGGCCAGAAAGAGGCCAGCAAATTCCCTATTCTTTAATTTATAATTTTTTAGTTGAGATTAGAACTGTATCCCCTGAAACTAGACATATAGGTAAACATCTCTGCTGCAAAATGACTGAGACCTCCTCTTATTGCAAAATAATACCAAATAATATGGACTGAATGTTTGTACACCTCCAAAATTTGTATGTTGAAGCCTAATTCCTAATGCAGTGGAATTTGGAGGTGGGAGCTTTGGGAAGTGATTAGGTCAGGACCCTAATGAATTGGATTAGCGCCTTTTGAAGAAGAGGCACAGAGAGCTTGCTTCATGAATAGGATCAATACGTTTAAAAGAAGAGACATGGAGCTCACTTCCTGTCCCTGTTCTTTGCCATGTGAGGGTGCAAGGAGAAGACAGCCATCTGCAAACCAGGAAGTGGGCCCTCACTGGACACTAAATCTGCCAGCACGTTGATCTTGGACTTCCCAGTCTCCAGAACTGTGAATGTTTCTTGTTTAAGTCACACAATCCCTGTTGAATTGTTATACCAGACAGAACTAAGACAATAATTGTAACGCATCCTACCTGTAACTTCTTCACTCCTCCTTATAAAATCTAAGATAAAACCTCCTTGCTGAGATACTGTGATTTTTTTAATTTAATGGGCTCTCCCTATTGCAATAGCCTCTCTGAAATAAATATCATTACCTACTTGATTTTTGTATTTGAAAAGATACTTAAACAGAGCTTTATTAGCCTACAGAAGCTGTGGATGCTAGTTAAAATAATCTTTTAGTACTAAATGTATTGTACACCAATAATCACATTTTTCCTTGTGGAGGTGATCTGCAACTTGTATCCAGGCAGAACAATGTGTTTAAAGCTAGTCCTTATACCTGGAAAAGAACAGTTATACTTCCAAGACTTCTGATTAGGCTTATATTTAAACATTATCACACACTATTGTTTACCCTTTAGAATGTTACCAGTCTCTCTATTGGATATCCTAGTTGTGATGATTTCCTACTACAGTGCTCAGATAACTTTCCTTGTTAAAGAACACTTGTATGTCTAAATTTTACCTTAATCCACAACTACCATTGGCATATATCAATTTAGTAGTTGAATCCCCTTCTTAGGCAGTATCTAGTGGGAAAACTGACAATAGAGAAGCAATTCTTTGTTTCTAAAAGCTGCACAAACAATTCGCCTCTCTGGCCATTAGCAACCTGAGACTAAATGCAGAAAATGATTTAAGCAAGAGAGATACAGAATTGCTTCTTTTGTCCTAACAGCTCTGAGCTTGGTGACCCAGAAACAGGACGTCTCTGTTTTCTGTTTTATCATCAAGGCAAAAAGAAATAAACAACATACATGTTTACATTTGGTTGTCATCAGGTCACTACAAAGACCCTCCTCTCCTCTGTATTAGTCTGTTCTAGGTTCTGAGAGACAATAGGAAAGGTGTTATAGCTGCTTTATACCTACAAATAATAAATATCTTCCCATCCCACACATTCTGCCTCCAGGTCTAAGTGCACATTTTCTTTGAGGATCTGCTTCTTTTAATCACACTTCTTAGAGAGATGACTATGTGGGTTACACGGTAAATAAAAGATAAAATAAAAGTACATTCTACACAGGAATAGTGTCTGGCACAGGATACTTTCCCAGAAAATGTTAGTTCTGTATACACACACACACACACACACACACACACATGCACACACACACACACACACACACAGACTTTTTACTTCCTAACTTTGCATTCTAAAGCAAAATAATATGTTTCCTGTCGTTAGCTTTACCTTCTTTATCATGCTTTTAAATGTTCCATGTGGCATCTGTTTTCCTCTACTTATGTCCTCTAAATATAAAAGGTCATTTAATACTGATAAATTATATCTAGAGAGTAAAAGTAAAGACATTTGCTTTGGGTTACTAGCTCATGTTTATCCAAGTCACACTGAGATGCAGTCCCTTCTGCAAGTCATTGACATATTTAGATAAACAGGATAACACATTTCAATGAATACAGGAAAAGCCAATTCACCAGAGGCAAGAGTGAAGGATTATGGGGAAATTCATTTCCCTTGCCTTTTGCCCTTCATTAACAAAAATTGAATGAGGAACTGAGATCATTAAAGAGTTGGTTGAAAATTAAAGAGCAAAATAATAGTGTTACCAATAAAGAAAGTCTTAAGAATAACAGGATAAATAATGTAATACTCAATAGGCCTGTTTCTGCTAATCCCCATTAAAGGATGAATCTTAGCACTGAGAATTCTAGCAAGATATTTGGCAGGATAAGTACTGATGGAGATTTTAGTTAAAATTTCTTTTGAGTTTAGATTTATATCTGTCTTATATCTTGAAGAACATGATGGGAAACTACAGTAAAATATGTATTCTTTCTCAGGGAGTGGACTCCAGAGAAAGGGCTTGTCAGAATACTTTACAATAATACCACTCCATCTTAAATAATATAATCCTGTAAAGATAGTACATAGGGAGAAAGGACTAGTGAATATAATACACTTTGTTTCTTCAAGTCACAAGAAAATAACTTATTTTTGCCACTTGGTTGAGATCTTTCCTGGTAAATTGCAAATCCCTCACTCTGTAATATTCTTTACAGGTCTACAAGAAAGGATAAAAGAATTGAAAGCTTCAGTATTGTCCCTAAACCATAAAACCTACTGAATTCTTCCTGGTAGCTTCAAGTCACTGTAATAGAAATTGAGTGACAGGTTTTAGACAGGTCTATAAGTCAAATTAATGAGCAAATTTTAGCATACTTTTAAAGCATAATAAGACCTTATAACATTGTGTTAATTGCTAAATAATCATAATATTCTGCACATGTTGTACATTTCCTGTTCTTCAAGTATGGCTAGCTGATGTTTCTGTTCAAGTTCCCTCGTATTAATAAATATGTCTATAGAGTTTGAAAATAAAGATAATCTTTAAAAAAGAAACAATTAGGTAGCAACGCATAGTAGAGGAAATTATTTATTTTGTTAAATTACCCTCCTAATGCTTGTAAGTGTGTTATTGGATAGTTTAATAAAACAGCAAATAAACATACATACAATAATCAGAGTGACTGAACAACATATGAAAAAGTAAATGAAGTCAAAATAGTTTTTTTAAAAAATAAGATTATTTGATGAAAAACAGTTTTAAAAAGAGTATATTATCAACATATAGTACAGAAAATGAAGGACCTAAAATCCATGCACTTAGCAAAATTTTTCTAACACTTTTCAGGGAAAAGAATGAGAAATAGGCAGTTGAGTAATTAGCGGCTGAGCACTCCATAATGCAGGAGGGAGAGTCCATCAGTCTCTTTGAAAACCTGGGCAGAATTATTATCTCTTCAACTACCACATTCTTCTCATTGATTCATGTCCTTTCACATCATCTACTTAGAGTGATGAGAATTCCTAAGCAAAGGATGCTAGAATTGATGGTTTCTAATTGTTCAAAGGGACTTTGCTGAACACCTACTATAGGGCAGGCAGCGATGACATAAAAAATAATCAAAATTAATCCATATCATTTAAGTGATTTCTTTAAAATTTAATTATTATGATTTATCAGACCAGTGTTCCTATAAAGCTTTAATTAATTAATTTTCATAATTATTAAACATAAACTGTATAACTGGAGTTCTGTACCTAGTAAGTACAAGTAAGTTTACACCAGATTGACTTTTTCCACACATACAAACTAAAAATGAACAAAATAAAAGATACCAAAAGCAAATAAAATGTAAACACATGCTGGCAAAATGTGGAAGGAAAATGACCCTGAGTTAACTTTCCTGTATGTTTTGACCTTCAACTTCAGAATGGGCTGGAGTTGGTATTGTGTCTACAGAAAGCCCAGATTATTTTTGACTTGAAGAAATACGGGCCTTCTTTTCTTTTCTTTTCTTTTCTTTTCTTTTCTTTTCTTTTCTTTTCTTTTCTTTTCTTTTCTTTTCTTTTCTTTTCTTTTCTTTTCTTTTCTTTTCTTTTCTTTTCTTTTCTTTTCTTTTCTTTTCTTTTCTTTTCTTTTCTTTTCTTTTCTTTTCTTTTCTTTTCTTTTCTTTTCTTTTTTTTTTTTTTTTTTTTT
>NC_045436.1:26947335-27069447 GCF_002776525.5 Piliocolobus tephrosceles | reverse complement strand
GTTTTTTTTTTTTTTTTTTTTTTTTTTTGACCAAGTCTCACTCTGTCGCCCAGGCTGGAGTGCAGTGGTGCAACCTCCGGTCACTGGTCACTGAAAGCTCCGCCTCCCGGGTTCACGCCATTCTCCTGCCTCAGCCTCCGAAGTAGCTGGGTCTAAAGGTGCCCGCCACCACGCCCCGCTAATTTTTTGTATTTTTAGTAGAGACCGGGTTTCACCGTGTTGGCCAGACTGGTCTTGATCTTCTGACCACGTGATCCACCCACTTCGGTCTCCCAAAGTGCTGGGATTACAGGTGTGCACCACCGCACCTGGCCGGAAATGCAGGACCTATTCAGGGAAATCCACAGCCATTGGCAAATATATGATAGGTTGGGTGGGAGGGGAAGTCTATCAAGCAGAGAGCAAGGATAAGTACCCCCAAATTTGCTAATAAACCCTGTCATTTTTCCCTTTTGACTCCAAAATCACACCTAACAGCCCAGGTAAAATTCAAAATAAAAAACAAAAATTTGAGATCTGAGGTGCCATACTCAAAATGCCAGAGTTATTTATAAAAATATACAAATATCTATAGTCCTTACAAAATAACATTCACAATGTTCATAATACAAACCAATATTGCTTAATAAATAAAGAAATGTAAAAAGTGCCACATTCTAAAAAGAAAAGATAATAAAGTGGAAACCAATCTGAGATCATGTAAATAGCAGACTACAATATTAAAATAGCTGTTATAACGATCTTCAATGAGGTAAAAAATTTCTAGCAATAAATGAAACCATAGAAAATCTTAGCAGGTAAACAAACTACAAACAATAGAAACCCTAATATTAAAGAAAAATATATATTAATTAAAATGATGGGATAACTTGAGAGTATAATAGTGATAAAAGAGAAAAATCAATAAACTTGGAAGTGATAGTAAATACACCTCTGATTAGATTGTTATGTTCCCATTTTCATGCTCTTCAAAATATATTCTAATTTCTCTTGTGATATGTTTTTGATCTATGGATTATTTTAAAAGGTGTTATTTAATTTCAAAACATTGGATATTTTCCAGATCTCTTTATGTTATTGATTTTTAATTTAGAGAACATACTTTATATAATTTTAAATCCCCCTAATTTCAGATGTGTTAATTTTATTGCCTAAATATGGTCGATTTTGGCAAATATCTTTGTGGACCAAAAGAAAACACAAAGAATTCTGTTACTGGTCAGAGGTTCCTATGGTTTTTGATTAGGTGTATGTATCTGATAGTGTTGTTGAAGGTTCCTATATACTTTCTTTTTTTCCTATCCACTTGTGTTAACAATTACACATGTAATTGGGTAAAGAGTGTTGAAATACCTAATTGCAATTATGGAGATATCTGTTTCCCATTTTGATAAAAATGTTGAAATATCCGATTATAATTATGAAGATATCTATTTCTTATTTTAGTTTTATTAGCTTTTTCACATTTTAAAACTTCAATACCTGAATATATAGGCTTCTTATGTTGTTATGTTTCTTTGATTAATTGATCACTTTATTATTATGAACTATGTTTCTTAATCCCAGTATTTCTTGTATTGATGTCAATTTTATTTAGTGTTTGTATAATCATTCCAGCTCTCTTTTGATTAGAGTTTGGTTAGTATTTGCATGTATATCTTTTACCATTCTCTCACTACTAGTCTATGTATATAGGTATATTTAAAGAGGGTTTCATGTTGAAAGCAATAGTAGGTTCTTAAATTTTTATTTAATATTATAATCTCTTATTTTTTGTTAAGGCATTTAGACCATTTGCATTTGCTATAATTAAGAAGAAAGCTGAAAGCAGTGGTTCACACTGGTAATTGCAGTACTTTTTGGAGGCTGTGGTAGGAAGATTTCTTGAGACCAGGTTTTCAAGACCAGCCTGGGCAACAGAGCAAGACCCTGTCTCTACAAAAAGTTTAAAAATTAGCTGAATTTGATGGTGTGTGTCTATGGTCCTAGCTACTCAGGAGGTTAGGATGGGAGGATCATTCGAGCCCAGGAGTTTGAGGCTGCATTGGGTGACAGAGAAAGAAGAAAGTAGTGTGTAAGTCTACTATCTAGCTATTTTTGTGTTTCATTTGTTCCATATGCCTTTTCCTCTTTCTTTTTCCTCCTATTCTTTAGCATTATTTTGGGTTAATTGAGTTTGACTGTGATCCAGTTTTATTAATTACTTTATTACCTTTTATTTTTCACTCTTCTTTATTTTTAGTGATTGAACCAGGGTTTAAAATATGCATCTTTAGTAATCATAGTCTTTATTCGAATTATATATCGTTTTACCTTACAACAAAAATTCATTATCTACCCCTTTCACTTTATAATGTTGTCATTCATTTTCCCCTTACATATGCTGTCAATCAGACAAGGCATCATTATTATTTTTATGTTAAAGAGCTAATTTTCACTAGATGAAAAAGCAAGACATGAATTTCTTTGCTACATATCCACATATTTACCACATATTCATAATTTTCAGCACTTATATGTATAGGTGTGAATTTCCATTTGGTATTATTTCTTCCCACCTTTCCAGTGTTTCTTAACATTTTTCATAATGCATTCCTGGTTTTAATGAGTTATCTTGGCTATGGTTTAAACTAAAAAAAATTAAAAATATAAAAAAATCCTCTTATTTATATGTAATTATTTCAAGACTTTTTTTTTTTTTTTTTCCTGGACAAAAATATCTACCACTGAAGAAATTCTTGGCACTCTGTCAGCATGCCAGGGACTGTGTTTACTCCACTCAACACCAGAGAAGCCTTCAGCGTTATTCAGCCAGTGAGTGATGACTTCATAGTCCTATGCTTAGCATCTGCTTCCCTGGTCTACTCCTGGTAACAAAATAAGGTTAGGTTTACTGGAAGCAGTGCATTTACTTTGTGAGCACTCTCAGAAGGTGGTGTCTTGGGGTGGGTAACAGTAAAAATGAAGTCTCAACTGGAGACTTTTTTGTGTCTGTTCCCACTGAGAGACTCCAGAACACAAAATGCCCCACAGATTTAGTGTCGCCTTGAACCAATGAAGCTAGCCATAATAGCTCCATGTCAGTTACTCCTCGGCTGAGGTTGGAGGGTAGGTGACAGTGTGAGTGATGTGGGTGATAAAGAATAGCCTCCAGGAAGACAGAGTCCCTGTTTGGTTGAAGAAAATTCTCCAGAGAATAGGTCAACCATGGTTGAGTGCGGCTCTTGTATAAAAACCTATGTGTGACTTTTCAGGCCCTACGATAGGCAATTACGAAGGATTTATGTGGCAATCCTCCCAGCATGAGCCTTGGTACACAGCCAATGCACCACACTCTCCCAGTCAAGGACTCAGGCCCCACTGGCTGGTCATGCACTCACATATACATGCACTCTCAGTCCAGTGGCCTTCAATCCTAGGTCTCTTTAAGTGGGGCCCTTTGCCACGTTCTTCAAACACTCTTACTGAGGTTGCTTTATCTAGGAAAGTAGAAAGAGACTTTGCAGACATTTTTCCCCATTCTGCCTCAATACTCCGTGCATTTTCACTAGCAGATATTTTGTTTACATTTCCCCCATGCCTAAGGTCCTTAAAAATTCAGGAGCCTTTGGTTCAGGGCTCCCTTAATAAAGACATGATATTGCACATCTGCCCTGACCCCTTCACCATGAACATTTTCAAGGAGAAAAATGAAACAGAAGTCAACACTTCCTCCAGTTTAGACTCTTGCTTATTCCATTGCGGTAACTGATTAAAGGTTTTACTATCACTTCCATTTTTGGCTTGTTGCTTGAACTGGGTGTTCTGACACCTAGAAGCTCAGTTCCCTCACGAGCTCAGCTGAGCAGCTGACAGTGGTTAGGGCCACCAGCAGCTGGAGAGGATCTGAGTGTGATACTTGGAGCATCTACCATAACCACTTTCTGTTTTGTTTATTCACTCTAGTTTACTCTTCATATTTTAAACATTAATTTCTTCATTTTTAATTGATATACAATAATTGTGTATGAGGTATAATGTGCTCTATGTATATATTGTAGAAAGAGTCGGTCAAGCTAATTAACATATTCATCACCTCACCAAATTTTTTGCAGTGGGAATGTTAAAAGCCTATTCTAGCAATTTTGTAATTACAATATATTATTATTAATGTGGTCACTATGCAGCACAAGAGATCACTAAAATATATTCCTTCAGTCTAACTAAAACTTTGCATCCTTTGTCAATATATTTCTTTTCCCCATCTCTCTTTCTCCTCTAGCCTTTGGGAACCATCTTTCTACTCTCTGTTTCTATGAGACAAACTTTTCCAAATTCCACAGATGTTTGTGAGATCATAAAGTATTTATCTTTCTGTGTCTGGCTTATTTCCCTCGGCATAATGGTCCTCCAGGTATATCCGTGTTGTCACAAATGACAGGGTTTTTTTTTTTTTCCTTCTTTTTTAAGGTTATATAGTATTCCTGTGTGTATATATACCATATTTTCCTGATCGATTCATTTGTTCATGGTCATGGAGATGTTTCCATTTTTTTTCGTGTGTTTGTTTTTTGGCTACTGTGAAAAATGCAAGAATGAATATGGAATATGGAAATGTAGATATCTATTTGTGATACTGATTTCATTTTCTTTGGATATATACACAGTAGTAGGATTGCTGAATCATATGGTAATTCTATCTTTACTTTTTTGTAGAACCTCCATACAACTTATCATAATGGCTATCCTAATTTGTATTCCCACCAACAGTGTGCAAGTGTTCCCATTTCTCCACATTCTCGCCAAAATTGCTTACCATTTTTCTTTCTGATTATAGCCATTTCATTCTAACAGGAGTAAATTATGTCTCATTGTGGTTTTAATTTAATTTCCCTAATGGTTAGTGATGTTGAGCACATTTTATTTTATTTATTTATTTATTTATTTATATATTATTATTATTATTATTATTATTATTATTATTATTATTATACTTTAAGTTCTGGGATACATATGTAGAACGTGCAGGTTTGTTACACAGGTGTGCATGTGTCATGGTGGTTTGCTGCACCCATCAACACATCATCTACATTAGGTATTTCTTCTAATGCTATCCCTCTCCTTATCCCTGTCCCGACCTGCAGGACAGTCCAACGGACCCTGAAAGGGGGAGTGGGAATGGAGGAGACAAGAAAACACGAGAAATGGAGACAAGACAAATAGCCTGATCAAGTCTCGTTTAATGGTGGCGGTGCAATGCCTTATATAGGCTGGCAAGGGAAGAGGTTGGGCCAGGGCAGAAACGGGGGGCCTGGGTTCTCTCAAATTACAATTGCGCATGCGTCTTGGGTTTGTAATTTTCCCGGGCGCGGGATCGCGCCTGCGCGATAGGCTGCATATCTTCCTGGGCGCGAAAATGTTTGCGCGCGCGCGGGCACAATTTATAATAAAGAACCCGGAAATGTGCCATCTTGTCTCCGCTTTGCGGAGATCAAGCAACAGAGGTTGGCTAATTCCGGGCCTCATGGCTCCGGACATATCCCCACTCCCTAAAAGGCCCCAGTGTGTGATATTCCCCTCCCTGTGTCCATATGTTCTCACTGTTCAGATCCCACTTATGAGTGAGAACATGCAGTGTTTGGTTTTCTGTTCTTGTGTTAGTTTGCTTAGAATGATGGTTTCGGGCTTCATCTATGTCCCTGCAAAGGACATAAACTCATTCGTTTTTATGACTGCGTAGTATTCCATAGTGTATATGTGCCATATTTTATTTATCCAGTCTAACATTGATGGGCATTTGGGTTGGTTCAAAGTTTTTGCTATTGTAAATAGTGCTGCAACAAACATACATGTGCATGTGTCTTTATAGTAGAATGATTTATCATCCTTTGTGTATATACCCCTTAATGGGATTACTGGGTCAAATGGTATTTCTGGTTCTAGATCCTTGAGCAATCGCCACACTGTCTTCCACAATGGTTGAACTAATTTACACTCCCATCAACAGCATAAAGCATTCCTATTTCTCCACATCCTCTCCAGCATCTGTTGTATCCTGACTTTTTAATGATCGTCATTTTAACTGGCATGAAATGGTATCTCATTGTGGTTTTGATTTGCATTTCTCTAATGACCAGTGATGATGAGTTTTTTTTTCATATGCTTGTTGGCTGCATAAATGTCTTCTTTTGAAAAGTGTCTGTTCATATCCTTTGCCCACTTTTTGATGGGGTTGTTTGTTTGTTTGTTTTCTTGTAAATTTGTTTAAGTTCTTTGTAGATTCTGGATATTAGCAATTTGTCAGATGAATCAATTACACAAATTTTCCCTCATTCTGTAGATTGGCTGTTTACTCTGATGATAGTTTATTTTGCTGTGCAGAAGCTCTTTAGTTTAATTAGACCTCATTTGTCAAGTTTAGCTTTTATTGCAATTGCTTTTGGTGTTTTAGTAATGAAGTCTTTGCCTATGCCTGTGTCCTGAATGGTGTTGCTTGGTTTTCTTCTAGGGTTTTTATGGTTTAGGCCTTATCTTTAAATCTTCAATCCATGTTGAGTTAATTTTTGTATAAGGTGTAAGGAAGGGGTCCAGTTTCAGTTTTCTGCATGTGGCTAGCCAATTTTTCCAACATCATTTATTGAACAGGGAATCCTTTCGCCATTGCTTGTTTTTGTCAGGTTTGTCAAAGATTAGGTGGTTGTAGATGTATGGTGTGATTTCTGAGGCCTCTGTTCTGTTCCATTGGTCTATATATCTGTTTTCGTACCAGAACCATGCTGTTTTTGTTACTGTATCCTTATAGTATAGTTTGAGGTCAGGTAGCATGGTGCCACCAGCTTTGTTCTTTTTGCTTAGGATTGTCTTGGCTACACGGGCTCTTTTTTGGTTCCATATGAAATTTAAAGTAATTTCTTTGAATTCTGTGAAGAAAGTCAATGGTAGCTTGATGGGAATATCATTGAATCTATAAAATACTTTGGGCAGTAAGGCCATTTTCACGATATTGATTCTTCCTATCCATGACCATGGAATATTCTTCAATTTGTTTGTTTCCTGACTTATTTCCTTGAGCAGTGGTTTGTAGTTCTCCTTAAAAAAGTCCTTCACATCCCTTGTAAGTTGGATTCCCAGGTATTTTATTCTCTTTGTAGCAATTGTGAATGGGATTTTGCTCATGATTTTGCTCTCTGTTTGCCTATCATTGGTGCATAGGACTGCTTGTGATTTTTGCACATTGATTTTATATCCTGAGACTTTGCTGAAGTTGCTTATCACCTTAAGGAGTTTTTGGGCTTAGACGATGGGTTTTTCTAAATATACAATGGGGTCATCTGCAAACAGAGACAATTTGATTTCCTCTCTTCCTATTTTAATTCCCTTTATTTCTTTCTCTTGCCTGATTGCCCTGGCCAGAACTTCCAATACTATGTCAGATAGGAGTGGTGAGAGAGGGCATCTTTGACTTGTGCTGGTGTTCAAAGGGTATGCTTCCAGTTTTTGCCCATTCAGGATGATATTGGCTGTGGGTTTGTCATAAATAGCTCTTATTATTTTGAGATATGTTCCATCAATACCTAGTTTATTGAGGGTTTTTAGCATTAAGGGGTGTTGAATTTTATTAAAGGTCTTTTCTTCATCTATGGAGATAATCATGTGGGTTTTGTCATTGGTTCTATTTATGTGATGGATTACATTTATGGATTTGCGTTATGTTGAACCAGTCTTGCATCCCAAGGATGAAGCCAATTTGATCGTGGTGGATTAGCTTTTTAATGTGCTGCTGGATTTGGTTTACCAGTATGTTCATCAGGGATATTGGCCTGAAATTTTCTTTTTTGTTGTGTCTCTGCCAGGTTTTGGTATCAGGGTGATGCTAGCCTCATAAAATGAGTTAGTTAGGAGTCTCTCTTTTTCTATTCTTTAGAATAGTTTCAGAATGAATGGTACCAGCTCCTTTTTGTACTTCTGGTAGAATTGAGCTGTGAATCCATCTGGTCCTAGGAGGATTTTACTTTAGGGATACTATTCTTCTATTTCATTCAGTTTATCTAATTTTATAATACCCTTTTTTGAAATTCAAGAACAATACTTTTACATCTCATACTTTTATGGAAACAAGTTTATATTATTTTAGGAAGCAGGTTTATTAGAATAAATTTTTTAGCCTCATAATCATAAAGATTCCTCTTTGATTATTTACATAAAGTGTTAAAAAATAGGCAATTTTTGGCTTTGTCTCCCTGCTCACAACTACAATATGAACTTCTTTTCTCTAAACTCCTATTATTCTTGTGCTGCTCAGTGTGACTTCTATTGCCCACTCTTTTAACTCAGTAATAGTGTTGCCTGGAGAGAGAATGTTATTGGTCTGTTATGAGAAGTCATGTGTTGAAGGTATCTCAAGACTCTTCAGAATGTCATCGGTAGTTCATATTTCCCTGTGAAATTTGTGTGCACAATCTTCCCAGTTTCAGCTGCTGTCAACAACTTGCCTTACTACCAATTCCAGTGAATGTTTGTTGGCTATTTTGCAGTTGTCCTGTTTTCAGATTCTCTGTCTGTTTCCTCAGCTTTCTTCCAAATGGATTCTCATGCTATGCAAATCTGGTAGCTCTCAGAAGTTTGTCTACATTTTTTGATTTTCTGGGGAAATGTTATCACTTATCTTTTTTGTAGATGTCATGGAGTATTAGTTTCACTGCCCTAGTTACTCTGTCAGCTTTTATGGGGAACTTGGAATAATTTAAAAATATTGAATTTTTCTCAGTGTTTTCTTATATCTTTTTTAAGCCCTGAGAGTAAAACAAAATACACTAAGGGTGTTAATAGGCCAATGTTCATAGCTTAATTTTCCAAATTAAAAATCAATATCCATAGACAGCAAAAGTGAAAATAAACATATGGGGCTATATCAAACCAAAAAGCTTCTTTACAGCAAAGGAACAATCAAAAGAGTGAAGACATAAATTATGGAATGGCAAAAACTGTTTCCTAATCGTACATCTAATAAGGGGTTAATATCCAAATTCCATAAGGAACTCAAACAACTCAGTTGCAAGAAAATAAATAACAGTTAATGAATCGTCAAAGTAGAAGAAAAGACATTTTCCCAAAAAAGAAACACAAATGGCCAACAGGTATAGAAAAAATTGCTCAACAGCATTCATCATCAGGAAAACACAAATTAAAATCAGGAGATATCACCTTACTCCTGTTAGAATAGCTATTACCAAAAAGACAATTGATAATAAATATTGATGAGAATATGGAGAGGAAGGAACCCTTGTACACTGGTGATGGGAATGAAAATTAGGACAACCATTATGAAAAACTGTATGAAAGTTCCTCAAAAAAAATAAACATAGAACTACCACATGAGTTGGCAATTCCACTACCAGTTTTATATCCAAAGGAAATGAAATTAGTACCTCAAAAAGGTATCTGTATTCCCATGTTCATTTCAGCATTACTCACAATAGTCAAGATATTGAATCAACATAAGTGTCCATCAATAGATGAATACATAAAGACAATGTAGTACATATACAAAATTAAACAATGTTCACCCATAGTAAAAGAGAATCCTGTCATCTGCAATGACATGGACATAACTGGTGGACACTACGCTAACTGAAATAAGCCAGGCACAGAAAGATAAACACTTTATGGTCTCCCTTGTATGTGGAATCTAAACAAACTCATAGAAGCAGACAGTGGAATAGTGGTCACAGAAGCTGCAGTATGCTGGCAACGGGGAGATGATGGTCAAAAGGTACAAAATTTTAGATACTGAGAAGGAGTCAGCTCAAGAGATCTATTGCACAACAAGGTGACTATGGTTAATAACAATGAATTGTATTCTTGGAAATTGCTAAAGAGTATTCTTTTTTTTTTTTTTTTTTTTTTTTTTTTTGAGACGGAGTCTCGCTCTGTTGCCCAAGCTGGAGTGCAGTGGCCGGATCTCAGCTCACTTCAAGCTCCGCCTCCCGGGTTTACGCCATTCTTCTGCTTCAGCCTCCCGAGTAGCTGGGACTACAGGCGCCCGCCACCTCGCCCGGCTAGTTTTTTGTATTTTTAGTAGAGACGGGGTTTCACCGTGTTAGCCAGGATCGTCTCGATCTCCTGACCTTGTGATCCACCTGTCCTGGCCTCCCAAAGTGCTGGGATTACAGGCTTGAGCCACCGCGCCCGGCCAGGATTATATTTTAAGTGTTCTTACAAAGGTTAATAAGTATGTGTAGCAATATACATGTTAATTAGGTCAATTTAGTCATTCCAAAATGTGTACATTTTCAAAACATCATATGCACTATATATATGTATGTATACACACACAATATTTGTCAACTTAAAAATATATGAATAAATTTTAGAAAAAGATTTTAGAAAAAAACTTAAATTTTCTAATTGTAGAAAAAAAAGGGTGGGGGAGATTTCATAAGTTCCAAATTTTGTAATTTCAAATATAAGATAAAAGTGGCATCACACATCAGAGTGAAAAAGATGTACAATTCAATAAGAAGGCTACTGGATTGCCATCTGAAAAATAAAATAAAATTGGATTAAAATGTTAATATTTACCACTGGAACTCTATGGATATGATAGGTACATATACTTCAAAACATTGTGTATATATATATATATATATATAAATGCCTGAGACATCTGTACCTGACTTAGTTTATTGCACTCTTCTTGAAAAAGGCAGACATCCTCTACTCTAATGCCAGATCTAGTTTCTGTCCATGCAACCAGTGTTTGAGAACAATACATTTATTTTTGTTTCTCAAATGCACCCCAGTCTCTCTGATCTTCAGGCCTTGTCATGTGTTTCTTCCTCTGTCTGAAGCATCATAACATACCCCTTTGCTAAAGTTCTCATATAAAATACAGGACGGCCAGTTTAATTCAGACAAATAATAAATATTTTTAATATAAAAATACCAATAAAATGGCTCACACCCATAATCCCAGCACTTTGGGAGGCTGAGGTGGGCGGATCACGAGGTCAGGAGATCGAGACCATCCTGGCTGACATGGTGAAACCCCATCTCTACTAAATATACAAAAAAAAAAATTAGCCTTACATGGTGGCGGGCGCCTGTAGTCCCAGCTACTCAGGAGGCTGAGGCAGGAGAATGACATGAACCCAGGAGCAGAGCTTGCAGTGAGCTGAGATTGGGCCACTGCACTCCAGCCTGGGTGACAGAGCGAGACTCCATCTCAAATAAATAAATAAATGAAACCAATAAAATGTTTTGGATGAACTGATTCTTAAATTTACTTTTTTTGCCTGAAATTCAAATTTAACTGAGCAACCTGCATTGCTATTGCTATATTTAGCAGCCTTTCTATTTTCCTTATCACTGTAATGGCTTTAAAACCCAGCTTAGAACTCACTCACTCTCAAAGAAGTCTCATTTATGTGTAACTTAAATTCCTAATGTATACCAAAATCACAGCAGGATAGATTTACTGAATAAATCTGAATATGTTTATATAGGTTTTTTTTTTTCATGAAAAAGCCCAAGATTTTGAATATATAGCCATACTTTTGATAAGGGATAAAGCAGTGTCTCATATAATGTCTTATAAAATAGGCTTTAATTTTAAACAGTTTTTAAAATAATCACACTTACTCTTTAAGTTAGAAACATACTGTTTGTTATGTTTTGTACAAGAGCTGAACACAGTCAAATCTAAAGGCAATTTTCCTTTTTTTGTTTTGTTTTGTTTTTGTTTTGTTTTTTTTGGGGGGGGGCGGAGTCTTGCTCTGTCCCCCAGGCTGGAGTGCAGTGACGCAGTCTTGGCTCACTGCAAGCTCCGCCTCCCGGGTACATGCCATTCTCCTGCCTCAGCCTCCTGAGTAGCTGGGACTACAGGCACCCGCCACTGCGGCCGGCTAATTGTTTGTATTTTTAATAGAGACGGGGTTTCACCGTGGTCTCGATCTCCTGGCCTTGTGATTCGCCCGCCTCGGCCTCCCAAAGTGCTGGGATTACAGGAGTGAGCCACCACGCCTGGCCTTCTAAAGGCAATTTTCCTTGGTAAGACAATTATTATTTTTCACCAGCTGACATATTTTAATATACGTATTCCTGATATCTTATATGCTGTGTTTTCACAAGTATTTATTCTCATTCATAAGCAGAAAATGTCCATGAACTCTATAAGACGTTTTCTAAAAGCTAATGCAATGAGAACAGAATAGCACCACAAATACCGATATTGGCAAGATATTACTATTCTATAATTATTTTAGAGTAATCGCTGATGTTTAGGTTGTTTACATTTTAATTGAATATTTTTCTATCATAGCAGAAAATGTTCAAGGTGCAACTATTTCTTTAAAAGTAAGGCCTAGCCAGTTTTCCCTGAAGCTTGATCTTTTAATAAGCTTGTTTTCCCTTATGCACACTATACCATCAACATATTTACACACAGTTAAAAGAAAATGTAGGCTGGGCCTGGTGGCTTACACCTGTAATCCTAGCACTTGGGATGGCCAAGGCCGGCGGATCGCTTGAAGTTGGGAGTTTGAGACCAGGCTGGCCATCATGGTGAAACCCCTCTCTACTAAAAATACAAAAATTAGTTGGGCATGATGGCGCATACTTGTAATCCCAGGTACTTGGGAGGTTGAAGCCCTAGAATCTCTGAAACCCAGGAGGCAGAGGTTGCAGTGAGCCGAGATGGTGCCACTGCACTCCAGCCTGGGCGACAGGTCAAAGCTGCCTCTCAGAAAAAAAGAAAGAAAGAAAGAAAAAGAGACAGAGAGAGAGATTTATGTTAAGATACACAAGCAAAAACCAACCAACCAACAAACAAAACAAAACAAAACTAAGAAAAATCCAACTCTTTTAAATGTTGATTTTTATTTTTTATTTTTATTTTTTATTTTTTGAGACGGAGTCCCGCTTTGTCACCCAGACTGGAGTGCAGTGGCGTGGTCTCGGCTCACTGCAAGCTCCGCCTCCCGGGTTTACGCCATTCTCCTGCCTCAGCCGCCCGGGTAGCTGGGACTTGGCGCGTGTCACCATGCTTGGCTAATTTTTTGTATTTTTAGAAGAGATGGGGTTTCACGGTATTAGGCAGGATGGTCTCGGTCTCCTGACCTCATGATCCGCCCGCCTCAGACTCCCAAACTGTTGGAATTATAGGTGTGAGCCACTGCGCCCCGCCCTCAAGTTCGTTTTTAATTCTGCTTTCCAAACACTCTTTCCGAAGGAGAAAAGCTGTGAGCTGAGTAATGTTACAAAAAGTTGTTACATGATGTTGGCTGTGAAATAAAGTACCTTGATTGTATCCAAATGACAATGAGAAGTTTAGGAGGAAAAAAAAAAAAAAAACATCAAAATAAGTTCTGTTAAAATGTTTCTGAGTTTGATTTTCCACCTAATGCTGAGTAGAGATTTTTTTTTTTTTTAAAGTTCTCAGTTTTGAGGGAAGATTGCTCTAATGCTCAAAAGGAATTCCAGAATAAGATATATAACTACTTATTCTTCCATGGGATAAATGATACTGTCAAATGATGAAGAAATCACCACTCAATATTTGAAAGAAAAAAAAATGTTGTGCTTATTGCTTACTATAGCAGAGAGAGCTATGCTGGTCAGGTATAGCCTCTCCAAAAAGAGCGAGCAAGCTGCTGGATTTATACTGGAATTTTTGGAAGCTTAAAAGTCAGGGATTAGTGGTGACCTTTCAGAGGTTTAAGTAGGTTGACATTCGCTGCCGAAATGTGATTACTCCAATAAAATTGTACTCATTTGGTTGACACTCAGAATTGTGTTTATGGGAGTGAGTCCATACAAATTGCTTGGCTTTCTGAAGTGAAAGCTGTTAATAATTGGTTTTCCAGCAAAAAGAAAGAAAGAAAATAATCATCCATCAATTGGATAGGTTAAAATTCAAGTGATTACTTCATAAATGCACCATAAGCCTTTTATAAGTCTGTTTTATTAATAATTATTATTATTCTCAGTATCCCCTTTGGTTTTCATGTAGCCAAAGCTGCAGAAGAGACTATCAGTGACTGTGCTTATCTTCACTACTATTCTTGAAATGACATTTCATTTACTGATATCTAATTTTCAGGTTGAGTATCAATCAGTGTGATTGCATGACGGTTTTGCCTTTGAATCACTTTTTGAGTCACTTGTTAAGACAATGTCTATCTAGAAAGCATTTATGACTTTGGACAACAAGTATGAAATAATTCTAAGAAAAACAAGCCTAACTAGAAGCATTATAAGAAGAGAAGACAAGACATTTTGGAACAATGACCTAAGATTTTCCTTGCCTAACAGAGAAAGTAAGTCCCCAAGGTGTGCTGTCTTATCTAGCCAGGTTTTCTTTTTCTGTTAGCTTACATATAGATTATTTTCATATTTCCTGTTCACATGAATTATCAGCAATGGCACAGACTCTCTTTCAGAGGCAAAAAAATAAAAAACCCAAGGCTAATCCACTGTTTATAACTACTTAAGAGGCTTACATTGGTTTATGCTGTTTCTAGAACTTGGGCTGTTTCATTTACTATGTGAGCCAAAGTAGTGGATGGACAAGTTATAGATGACCACTTCAAATCCTCCAACACTTAAGGAATTATTATACCTAGAACTTTGTTTCATTCAGTGGTACCTATACGTTTAGACAGGGTGATAGCCTTTCAGACCCTTAGTAATGAGACATTATCTACTTACGGTAGTGGAAAGTCATTCACTTAAGAGTAGTCTTGTGTAGTCACACAAAATAATTAGCCGTGGGTCTGAGTCATCATTGAAAACCTTTATTTATTTATTTATTTATTTTTGAGACAGAGTCTCGCTTTGTCACCAGGCTCGAGGGCAGTGGTGTGGTTTTGGCTCACTGCAACCTCTGCCTCCTGGGTTCAAGCGATTCTTCTGCCACAATTTCTTGAGTACCTGGGACTATAGGCATGCACCACCATGTTGGACTAATTTTTTGTATGTTTAGTAGAGATGAAGTTTCGCCATATTGGCCAGGCTGGTCTCGAACTCCTGACCTCGTGATCCACCCATCTCAGCCTCCCAAAGTGCTGGGATTACAGGCAAGAGCCACCGGGCCCTGCAGAAAAGTTTAATTTCTATACAGGAGAGAGACCACAGAAAGTGTGCAGGAGATGTTATTATCTTTAGTGCAGTTGTCGGTGTGCTGTCTCTGGGCCTTGCCATGACAGTGTTGGTCACATCTGTCTTCTTTTATGTATCATTTACCAAGATTATCATTACTGGTAATGTTAGGGTAACTTTCTATCAATTTATTGGAGTAACTTGGGATTGAAGATGACTCCTTCTTTGGGGTAAGCTACTTACAGTTACAGAAACACCATGAACAACTGTTAAAAGCATCTATCTAATACTTGTTGGCAGATTGATTATTTAAGCTTACTTTGTTTCACCTTATTGACTAAAATTTTCTAAATTAAGTTATCTAAAGAAAAAATGGGAGTTTATCAGTCTAGACTCGATCAGGAGACAGAATCACACAGTATTTACACAGGGGAGGCTTAATATAAATAATTATATAGTCGGGCACGGTGGTTTATGCCTGTAATCCCAGCACTTTGGGAGGCTGAGGCAGACGAATCACTTGAGGTCAGGAGTTCAAGACTAGCCTGGCCAACACGGTGAAACCCTGTCTCTACAAAAAATACAAAAATTAGCCAGGCATGGTGGCAGGCACCTGTAATCCTAGCTGCTCAGGAGGTTGAGGCAGGAGAATCACTTGAACTCAGGAGGTGGAGGTTGCAGTGATCATGTCATTGCACTCTAGTCCCTGGGCAACAGAGCAAGACTAAGTCTCCAAAAAACTTAATAATAATTATAAAACATAGAATAGGAGAGTAACT
Source organism: Piliocolobus tephrosceles (assembly GCF_002776525.5). Taxonomy (NCBI): domain Eukaryota; kingdom Metazoa; phylum Chordata; class Mammalia; order Primates; family Cercopithecidae; genus Piliocolobus; species Piliocolobus tephrosceles. The sequence goes on along the minus strand of NC_045436.1, from coordinate 27,053,593 downwards.
GTAAAGATAGGCAGATGTGGTATAAAGTACCCTGGAACTGAGGGAGATCACCCATAGAAGGACAAACAGGGAAAAGTAGACCTTCACCAGGATCAGGGCCAGATCTTGTTGGGGATGTAGTTGCAGCCCACAAGAAGGCTACATTTCCTGAGTCCGGGTCAGAGTTGTTCCACAGTTACCTTGCAAGCTAGAATCACTCTCTAGCATCTAGGTGAACCAAGAGAATAGTGAGCAAAGGATCAGAGCTATTGTGGTAAGAGGTGTGGAATGCACAGTCCCAGCTAGATGGTCATTGTAATGAGGCCAGGGATGCAAGATCACAAAGGGATGGTGCACTCATGTTCCAATGCCATACATGGCGTACCACACATGGACCATGCAGCAGGACCAAGAAAAATAAAGGAATTGTTTTAAAAATTTTGATGGACAAATTTAATATTGTCCATCAAAATGTTTGCATTTATTTGATATGTTTTACTGCATTGTTGTTACATTAATACTATAAAGCATATCAAAGATTTTTTGCATGTCTATGTTTATATTTTATGAAGAAAAATATTCCTGTCCAATCATAAAAGCATTCCTCACTATTTTCTTCCAATATTTTTTGGAGTCTAGATTTTCACATACATTTCTTTATCTATCCACAGGTATCCTTTTTTTCAGTAAATACCTAACTCAATTTCAACTTTTTTCCCATGTAGATCATTCATTAAAGCAGAAATAACATTTACTTTTCCCATCGATAAGTAATGCTGCACATGCCATGTACCAAGTTGCAAAGTTATGGATGTATTCTGTATCTGAGTTATTTGCAGTGTTCCATTGATCTATTTTTTATTCCTGTACAAATAACTCCCTGTGCATTCACCACACTGTCTAAATTACTGTCATTTTCATATGTCTTGACATTTGATTCAGCAAGTTCTTACTTTGTTCTCTATAATTATCTCTACTATTCTAGGCAATTAGTTTTTTTCATACATATTTTTAATCGAGGTCTATGAAAATTCCTTAGAAGTGTTGATTAGAAATTAATTTAAATTGTGAAATATATTAAAGAGAGTACTGATATATCAGTGTTAGTGAGTTTTTGAATTATAATTATGCCTTTCCATTTAATTATATTTCTTTTCCTAACATTAAAATGTTATAATTTTTTCTAAAAATTTATAAACTTTTTTTGAAAAAAATTATAAAAAGTTTTCACAATTTGTTAGAGTGATGTTTAGATGTCAAGTTTTTGGTTGCTTTTAAATTCTGTTTTGGTAAAATTTACACAAGCTTTTCTTTGCTGGTATAAATAAATACAATAATTCTGTATACATTGATCATAAACCTAAAAACTTGTGTAACCCTTTTTAATTGCAGAATTTTTTCTGTATGTTTCCATTATGATAAACACAACAATCATGCATAGTTGTGTTATTTTTTAAGTTTTTTGAAACATTTTCATTTTTTACCTATTTGAAAATGTTTAACCTTTGGTGATTAGCTGATTTCATAATAAATGGATTTCTAATATAGTTTGTTTTATATTAACTTAAACCCTCTATTGTCTGTCAGCTAAATTATCCCTTCCTTATCTGCTGTGTTAGTGGACCTTAAGTATTTCCTCTCTACAGTGAGCCTCGTGTTTTATTTTGCCAATTGAGGGTGCAGGAGGAACATTGCAGGCAAAAAAGGACTTTCTTTTGTGGTTCCATATGAATTTTATATACTTTTTACTATTTCTCTAAAAAATGACTTTAAATTTTTTATAGGAATTACATTAAATATGTATGGAACTTTGGGTTGTATAGACATTTTAGCAAAATTAATTCTTCCAATCCATAAACTTGAGGTATTTTTCCATTTACTTGTGTCTTCCTCAATTTCTTTCATCCGTGTTTCATAGTTTTCAGTGTGCAGATCTTTCAACTCCATGGCTAAATTTATTTTCAAATATTTTATTGATTTGGATGCTGTTCTAAATGTGATAATTTTCCTGATTTTCTTTTCAGATAATTCATTGTTAGTTTATAACAATGTTACTAATTTATTATGCTGATTTAGTAGTCTGAAACTTTACTGAATCGATTTATTTCAAAAGTTTGTATGTTTGTGTGTGTTTAGTGTTTAGGACAATTACTTTGCATTGCTTACAAAAGTCAATTCAAAATGAATGTAAGACTTAAATTGGAGACCTAGAACTGCAAAACTTCCAGAGGAAAACACAGAGGCAATCTCCCTGACACTGTTCTTCGCAGTAACTTTTGAGTATGACACCAAAAGCACAAGCAACTAAAAAAAAATAAATACATAAACAAGGAGAAGTACATCAAACTAAAAAGCTTTTATATAGCAAAGGTGATTTGATTTGGCTATGTCCCCACCCAAACTCATCTTGAATTATAGTTCCCATAATCCCCACATGTCATGGGAGGGATCCAGTGGCAAGTAAATTAATCATGGTGGCTGTTACCCTCATGTTGGTTTCGTAATAGTGAGTTCTCTGGAGATTTGATGGTTTTATAAGGGGATTTTCCCCTTTTGCTTGGCACTTCTCCTTGATGCCACCATGTGAAGAAAGACGTGGTTTCTTCGCCTTCCATCATAACTGTAAGTTTCCTGAGGCCCCACCAGCCAGATGGAACTGTGAGTCTATTAAACCTCTTTCCTTTATAAATTACCCAGTTTCATGCATGTCTTTATTAGCAGCATGAAAATGAACTAATACAGTAAATTGGTACTGCAGAGAGTGGAGTGCTGCTGTAAGAATACCCAAAAGAGTGGAAGCAACTTTGGAACTGGGTAACAGGTAGAGGTTGGAACAGTCTGGAGAGCTCAGAAGACGATAGGAAAATGTGGGAAAGTATGGAACTTTCTGGACACTTGGAGGACTAAGAAAACAGGAAGATGTAAGAAAGATTGGAACTTCCTAGAGATTTGTTGAATGGCTTTGACCAAAATACTGACAGTTATAGGGACAATAAGGTCCAGGCTGAGGTAGTCTCAGATGGGGCTGAGGAACTTGTTGGCAACTGGAGTAAAAGTCATTTTAGCTATAAGTCTTTAGCAGAGAGACTATTAGCTTTTTGTTCCTGCCCTAGAGATCTGTGAAACTGTAAATTTGAGAGAGATGATTTAGGGTACCTAGTGGTAGAAATTTCTAAGCAGCACAACTTTCAAGAGGAAGCAGAGCATAAAAGTTTGAAAAATTTGCAGCCTGATGATACAGTAGAAAATAAAGACCCATTTTCTGGGGAGAAATTTCAGCCTGCTGCAAACATTGGCCTATGTAACAAGGAGGCAAATGCTAATCACCAAAACAGTGGGGAAAATATCTCCAGGATATGTCAGAGACTCCCCTAACAGGCCTGGAGGCCTAGGAGGGAATAATGGTTTCATGGGCCCAGCCCAAGGCCCCCCTGCTCTTTGCAGCCTTGGGATGTGGTGCCCTGCATTCCAGCTACTTCAGCTCCCACCCAAGACTAAAAGGGGTCAGCATACAGATCAGGGTACTGATTCAGAGAGTGCAATCCCCCAGCCTTGGCAGCTTACACATGGTGTTGGGCCTGTCAAGTCAAGAATGAAGGTTCGGGAAAACTCTACCTAGATTTCAGAAGATGTATGGAAACACCTGGATGTCCAGGCAGAAGTTTGCTGCAGGAGCTGAGCCTTCATGGAGAATCTCTGCTATGTCAGTGTAGAAGGAAAATGTGGGGTTGGAGCCCCCAAAGAGAGTCCCTACTAGGACACTGCCTAATGGAGCTGTGAGAAGAGGGCCACCAATATCCACACCCCAGAATGGTAGATCTATAGATAGCTTGCACCGTGTGCCTGGAAAAGCCACAAACACTCAACTCCAGCCCTTCAAAGCGCCAGGAGCGTGACTGTAGTCTGCAAAGCCATAAGCGTGGAGCTGTTCAAGGCTGTGGGAATCCACCTCTTGCATCAGCATGATCTGGACGCGAGACATGAAGGCAAAGAAGATCATGTTGGGACTTTAAGGTTTAATGACTGCCTTAGTGGATTTTGAAGTTGCATGACCCCTATAACTCCTTCATTTTGGCCAATTTCTCCCATTTGGATTGGGTGTATTTGCCCAATTCCTGTACCTACATTGTATCTAGGAAGTAACTAACTTGCTTTTGATTTTGCAGACTCATAGGCAGAAGGAACTTGAATTGTCTGAGATATAACCTTGGACTTGGACTTTTGGGTTAATGCTGGAATGAGTTGAGACTTTGGGCAACTGTTGGAAAGGGATGATTATGTTTTGCAACATAAGAACATGAGATTTGAGAGGGGTCAGGTGTGGAATAATATGGTTTGGCTGTGTCCCCACTCAAATCTCATCTTGAATTGTAGTTCCCATAATCCCCACATGTCATGGTAGAGACCTGGTGGGAGGTAATGCAATCATGGGGGTGGTTACCCTCATGCTGTTCTCATGATAGTGAGTAGGTTCTCCGGAGATCTGATTGTTTTATAAGAAGCTTTTATCCCTTTTACTTGACACTTTTCCTTGCTGCTGCCATGAAAAGAAGGATGTGGTTGGTTCCCTTTCCTCCATGACTGTAAGTTTCCTGAGGCCTCCCCAGTCATGCAGAACCATGAGTCAATTAAACCTCTTTCCTTTGTAAATCACCCAGTCTTGGGTATGTCTTTATTAGCAGCATGAGAACTGATTAATACATAAGGAAACAATTACAAAATGAAAAGGTTACCTATGGACTGGGAGAAAATATTTGCAAACTCTATGTATATTAAGGGGTTGACATTTAAAATGTATAAGGAACTCACACAACTCAATAGCAAGAAAACAAATATATAAACAAAATCCTAATTAAAGAATAGATAAAATTAGTAAGCATTTTTACAATGAAAACAGACAAATGGCCAATCAGCATATGAAATGTTGTTCAACATCACTAATCATTAGAAAAATGCAAGTTAAAACCCCAATGAGATATCACCTTCCACTTGATAGAATGGCTACTATAAAAAAGATGATTATCAAGAAAGTAATAATCATTGACAAGGATTAGAGAAAAACAATTCATTGTACATAGTTGATGGGAATGTAAATTGGTAAAGCTATTATATGAAATAATGTTATAGTTGTTCCTCAAAAAAATAAAAATAGAATTACCAAATGATCCAGCATTCTCATTTCTGGATATGTATCCAAAGGAAAGATAACTGATACCTTGAAGAGATATCTGCACTGAGATGTTCATTGCAGCTTTGGTCACAATAGTAAATATGTGGAAACAATCCCAGTGCCTATGAATGGATTACCAGGTAATGAAATCATATATAAAATACATATAAAGAAATCATATTAGTATAATTTGGTTGTCTCTCCACCCAAATCTCATCATAAATTGTAGCTCCCATAATTCCCACGTATCATGAGAAGGACCTAGTGGGAGGTAATTGAATCATGGGGGCAGGTCTTTCCCATGCGATTCTCATAATAGTGAATAAATCTCATGAGATCTGATAGTTTTATAAAGGGGACTTCCCCCGCACATGCCCTGTTGCCCGCTGCCATGTAAGATGCCCCTCATTCACCTTCAGCAATGATTGTAAGTCCTCCCTAGCCATGTGGAACTGTCAGTCAATTAAACCTCTTTCCTTATAAATTACCCAGTCTCATGTATACCTTTGTTAGCAGAATGAGAACTGACTAATACAGTTAATTGGTAACAGGAGTGGGGCGCTACTGTAAAAATACCTGAAAATGTGTGAGCAACTTTGGAACTGGGTAACAGACAGAGGTTAAAACTGTTTGGACGGCTCAGAACAAGATAGGAAAATGTGGAGAAGTTTGGAACTTCCTAGAGACTTGGAGGGCTCAAAAGACAGATGTGGGAATGTTTGGAGCTTCCTAGAGACTTGCTGAATGGCTTTGACCAAAATGCTGACAGTGATACGGACAATAAAATTCAAGCTGAGGTGGTCTCAGATGGGGTTGAGGAACTTTTTGGGAACTAGAGTAAAGGTCATTCTTGCTATGTAAAGATACTGGCGGAATTTTGCTCCTGGCCTAGAGATCTGTGGAACTTTGAACTTGAGAGAGATGATTTGGGGTATCTGGTGGAATAAATTTCTAAGTGGCAAAGCATTTAAGAGATGACAGAGCATAAAAGTCTGGAAAATTTGCAGCCTGACAATGCAGTAAAAAAGAAAAAAAAAATTTTTAGAAAGAAATTCAAGCCTGTTGCCAAAATTTGCATAAATAATGAGGAGTCAAATGCTAATCACCAAGGTAACAGGGAAAACGTCTCCAGGGTATGTCAGAGACCTTTGTGGCAGCCCCTTCCATCACAGACCTGAAGGCCTAAGAGGGAAAAATGGTTTCATGGGCTCAGCCCCGGGCCCTCCCTGCCTTATGCAGTCTCTGAACATGGTGCCCTGCATCCCAGCCTGCTTCAGCTCCCAGACGTGAATAAAAGGGACCAACATACAGTTCAGGCTATTGATTCGGAGGGTGCAAGTCTCAAGCCTTGGTGGGTTATATGTGGTGTTGGGCCTTTGGGTGCACTAAAGTCAAGAATGGAGGTTTGGGAACCTCCACCTAGATTTCAGAGGATATATGGAAACACTTGGATGTCCAGGCAGAAGTTTGCTGCAGGGGTGGGGCCTTCATGGAGAACCTCTACTAGGCAGTATAGAAGGGAAATGTGGGTGGAAGCCCCCAAACAGATTTCCAACTGGGGCACTGCCTGGTGGAGCCGTGAGAGGAGGTCATCAACTTGTAGACTCCAGAATGGTAGATCCATTGATAGCTTGAACCGTCTGCCTGGAAAAGCTACAGACACTCAACACCAGCCCATGAAAGCATCCAGGAGAGTAGTGATACCCTGCAATGCCACAGGGATGGAGCTTCTCAAGGCCATGGGAGTCTATCTCTTGCATCAGTGTGACATGGATGTGAGAAATGGAGTCAAAGGAAATCATGTTGAAACTTTAAGGTTTAATGACTGCTTTAATGGATTTTGAAGTTTCATGGGCCCTGCAGTCCCTTTGTTTTGGCCAATTTCTCCCATATGGAATGGTTGTATTTACTCAATATCTGTACCCCCACTGTATGTAGGAAGTAACTCACTTGTTGTTGTTGTTGTTTTTTTTTTACAGGCTCATAGCTGGAAAAAACTTGCCTTGTCTCAGATGAAACTTTGGACTTGTACTTCTGAGTTAATTTGGAATGAGTTGAGACTTTGGGGGACTGCTGGGAAGGCATTATTGTGCTTCTGAAATGTGAGGACATAAAATTTGGCAGGGGCTGGGGTCGAATGATATGATTTGGCTGTGTTCTCACCCAAATCTCATGTTGAATTGTCATTCCCATAATACCTACATATCGTGAGAGGAACCTGGTGGGAGGTAATTGAATCATGGGAGCAGGTCTTTCAGTGCTGTTCTTATGAAAGTGAATAAGTGTCATGAGATATGGTGGTGTTGTAAGGGAGAATTGCCTTGCACATACCCTCTTGTCTGTTTCCATGTAAGATGCTTGGCCAGGTGTGGTGGCTCACACCTGTAATCCCAGCACTTTGGGAGGCAGAGGTGGGTGGATCACAAGGTCAGGAGATTGATACCATCCTGGCTAACATGGTGAAACCCCGTCTCTACTAAAAATACAAGAAAAAAAATTAGCCAGGCATGGTGGTGGGCGCCTGTAGTCCTGACTACTCAGGAGGCTGAAGCAGGAGAATGGCATGAACCTGGGAGGTAGAGTTTGCAGTGAGCAAAGATCATGCCACTGCACTCCAGCCTGGGTGACAGAGTGAGACTTTGTCTAATCTCCATTCAAATTGTATTTCTTTTTTTTTTTTAGAGATGATGTTTTGTCACCCAGGCTGGGGTTCCATGGTGTGACCTCGGCTCACTGTCACTTTGAATTCCAGGGCTCAAGCAATCCTCCCACCTCAGCTTCCTGAGTAGCAGAGACTACAGGTGTGAGCCACTACATCTGGCTAATTTTTAAATTTTTTATAGAAATGGGGTTTCACCGTCTTGCCCAGGCTGGTCTCAAACTCCTGGCCTCAAATGATCCTCTTGCCTCAGCCTCTCAGAGTGCTGGGATTACAGGCATGAGCCACCATGCCTGGCCAGTTAATAATTTCACTATGTATATGTATATCAACATATCATGTTACACACCTCAAATATATACAATATTTATTATTTTAACGTTTAAAAACCATAATATAAGCATATTATTTTAAAGTAAGTTAACATGGTTTAATTCATCTAAAATCAACAGGGTTTCATTAATAAGACAATAATGAGTATTAATAACACTGGTTAACTAAATGGCAACTAATTCTGCTAAAAGTAGGGAGTTAATCTTGTTTTTTACTTGTTGAACCATTTAATACAACAATTTATATTTTTTTCTCAGTTCTAAGACACTTGAAATAATTATTTCTTTAAGTTTTTTTTTACTCCATTTTGTCTTTTGACATTTTCTGGGATTTTAGCAAGAAAATACTAACCTTTCTGAATTAATCTTCCATTTTCTTACACGTTCTCAAAATAAGATCTCCACATAGGTAAGTAGGATACATCAAGTGATGGGCTTTAATTTGGGTGCACAGACAAGAAATTAGAAGGTTATTACTATGCATGCTCTGTAATGCAAAATACAGGGGGCTTTATTTTGGGTCATCAAAACCTGCACAATTTATAGTTCTGCCCCCAAAGAGGTTTCATTTTAAAAATAGAAGATATGAATAAAATGCTTGACTACATGTTGCCCGGCATTTTCAGAGCTGGGAGGAGTTCCGGGCTGGTTTTCCTATCAATGGCTCCTTAACTAATTGTCCTCTGTCTTGCCTCGCTCTCCACAGCTCTACGACTCCTGTGTCTCCTGTGTCCTGAGAGAGGCTGCCCTCCTCACCTAGACTCCCCCCAAGCCTCTTCCCACATGAGAAGGCTGTGCACTCTGAGCATTGTTTCTTCTCTTCACAAAACTTCCATCCACTGCTCATGACCTAAATTCCTCCACAATACCCTTACATTGGTGAGCCCTTATCTTGATCTTTATGACAGGTAGCTGTTTTTTGGGGTTTTTTTAACTGAAAATTTGACAAAATTATGGAAAGGGTAAAAAATGGGTGTGCTTATATTTCATAATGAGTTGGAAGTGCATATTAATTTCACATCTTCTCGATACTGTTATGCCCACTTGGCTTAGTATCATGGGTGGTCATGTAAAGAAGTTTTACAATCAGTGTTATTCATTTAGAAATTAGGTTGGAATATTTAATATAAAAATATGTTGACCACGTCAATATTTTTGTATAAAGGCAGTGTTCACATTGCATGGTAGTGCAGAACCATAGAAGTAGTCATGAGAGTTTAAAATGTACAGGGCTATTCTAACCATCACGGGGAAAACGTATCTCCAGTTTGCTTTCACTAAGTTCCTCTGGTTGTGTATCTGAAGTCTTGTAATTGAGACAATGTGAACATTTCCAAGTTAAGTTCTTTCTTCTATAAGCCAATTTATGCTTGATTTGGATTTCATTTCATTAATCACTTTTTGTGTCTTTGCTGCACTTTTGTTTCTGTTGGCTGATTATCTCTTTCAATTATCCATTTTAAATATTTCACGCACTTACGCCTGTAATCCCAGCACTTTGGGAGGCCGAGGCGGGTGGATCACGAGGTCAGGAGATCGAGACCATCTTGGCTAACACGGTGAAACTCCGTCTCTACTAAAAATACAAGGCGTGGTGGTGGGCACCTGTGGTCCCAGCTACTCGGGAGGCTGAGGCAGGAGAATGGCGTGAACCCGGGGGGCGGAGCTTGCAGTGAGCCGAGATCCCGCCACTGCACTCCAGCCTGGGCGACAGAGGGAAGACTCCGTCTCAAAACAAACAAACAAAAATCTCATGCATTGATCACTGGAAGACTATGAGAACTTCGAGGGGGTTTCTCCTTGTTTAAAGCTATGGCTCACTGTTGTGAATGAAAAAAAGTCAAAGATCCCTTTATTTAAAAAAAGTATGTTCTTTTCACTTTTCTGCTCTCAATTATTTACAAAAAGCCTAGAGGAACTGAATTTATTAACAAATGGTAAGGTAGCATGCCCTCTCTCCATATATATATATGTTCGTGTGTGTATTTTAGTACAAGAATATATATTTGAGACTCGTTTGTAGTCGAATTTATTTTTTAGGATTGGAATCTAATATTTAATTTTAAAATGTCTGCTTTTCTAAATTTTCCTTCAGGATTAACTCCCACAAAATTGTGTGGGGGTAAGGCTGGGGGATAAAACTGTTTCTGTTATTTCTTCATGTAACCACATGATGGCAGCAAAGGATAAGCGCACAGGCATACAGCCATTGCGCACTAAAAAGCAAAAACACAGGTATACAATAAATACACAATTACGGAACAGTCCCAACGTAGAAAACTGATTTTTATTATATAAGCCCTCAAAAACATTCAGCTTGTTATTAAAATGTAAAAGTCTAGTTATTTCTAATTCCAATGGGTGAATAATGTAGCCACCAGTGGTTATTTTGTTGACTAATAATCACCTTCTTAACTATACGTTTGGATTGTAGTTTCCCATTCTTAGTTATCTAACTTATCATTTTCAACTTTTCTCCACCTAAAAGTTTATTTTTTCTACTTATTATCATTATAGTCATGAGCACAAAGATCATATGTATACATATATGTGTGTGTGTGTGTATGTACATGTATATATACATATACACACACACACACACACACACACACGGTTTATGAATTTTGTCTTCCTGTTTGTGCTGCCTTCAATTGCTTTTAAAACACATTTAATTTATTTCCGTAAGTTGTACACTCACAATTGTGATCTAGATGCCAGAATCTGTGGCTACTGCAAAGAAGGTCAGGAACTTTAAGAGCTGCTGCCAGCTGTCAGTATCACAGCTGCCCAATACTATGAAGTTAGTGACAGAAATGGAGGGCTGGTATCCAGCCACGACAAACATGCACACATGAGAAAGTCCACCCTTCAATGGGATAAAAATGGCCTCCAGTTACTTTCTGCCTTCAAAAACTTGTAGGACTATATTCAACTGATGGAATTTAAATTCACTCACACTATAATGGCAAGCAAGACATGGCCATGTAATTTTATCATTCCAGTCCCTAAAAAGGGATGGGGACAGGAATGGCAGAAATTGATTCTTACTGTCAATAACAAGAATCCACGTTTCCCTTTAAGGATATTCTCAATATCCTTAAACCTTTTCTACCAATTATTGAAACCCATGACTTGGTTATTGCAAAAAATATCATGATAACTTTCAGTTTTTGGTGATTAAGAATAAAACTTCTTTTAAGAAGTCAATTCCACTTCTGACCTTTTAATACTATAAAAAGATCTAAGCAAGTAAGTAAATATGTACACAAGTATTTTGCGCTACTGTTTACAATAGCAAATTACTGAAAAATTCCATTCATCAATTCAGAATTGGTTAAATAAACTCATGGTACAGCTATGAGTACATGGTACAGCTATTCTTCATTCAAAAGAATGAAAAATTCTATATATTGCCAATGAAAGATGGTTAAAATATATTAAATGAACAATAAAGCTAATATAATACATTATGATTACAATTTTTGTGAAAAATTCAACATATATACATATTAAAATAATCTGAAAGAACAACATAAAATAAAGCTTCTGGTAAATCAAACTATATAATTAACAAACTTCCCAGAAGGTTGGTTTGAATTACATCCTCGATGTGGACTGTCAATAAGAATAAAATGTGCTATATGTATGTTTGTGACTAGACCATAATTTGTTCATAAAATTCAATATATTTTACTCATAACATTTAAAGCAATGTCCTTTCCTACATTACTTTATATATTAAAGAATGCTCATTTTCCCACCTCAATAAAGTTAAATTCCCTTGAAAATGGAAGTTCGAATATGCAGTTTATAAATTAATATACTGTGAAAATGATTAGAGGTGGGTAAGCAATTTTAACCTGATATTAGCAGGATGTGGAATAAATCGGATAGATCAGGGGAACTGATTCTTTAAAACCACATGTTAGCATCCTTTTTAAAAGGGTGATGCCTCGCTAAATCTAGTCCCAGTGCCAACAGGACAACAAACATTTGTTTATTTTGAGACTCTTAGAGTCTTTGGTAAAAATCAATGTTATTAAATTTGATAGAATTATATTTAGAATTCATTAGAAATGCTTTGACTAGCCCTTTATCTGCTAGAGGCAGTATAATAAAATCTTGGGTTTGTATTACACTTGCGCTCTCTGGGTCAAATACCAACTCCACCTCCAGGGCTATGGAACTGTCAACATATCGCTTCTTTACACCTCAGTTTACTCATATGTTACAGATTCTTCTGGACATAAATCTTAGGAAACAGTACAATGTATACATACAATAAACATGCATGACCCTCATTTTTAAAATATATGTATAGTATCCCAGGCACCTAGGCATGAATCAGTACTTATCAATCAAATCATTCTAGTCATAGTGTGAATTTGTGGGACATGACTATTTTACTGAAGCTGTAACATGAATAAGTATATTTCAAAGTTTACAATCATAGTCACCTTAATTTGTAGACCTGGGGATGATGTTTCTAATTAATGTTGTGTTCAGTGCTAGACATTTGGGGTTTGTGTACGTTCATGATGGAATATAAACCTAAGAGTAAATATAATAAATTTTGGACAGAAATTTTAATCCTTCAAATCATAGGATTAAAATCCTTCCAATTATAGGATAACTGTTTATAGCTAGATGTTTTTCATCTTTATTTTACTCAAATTGTATTTACTGAACTAATTCTCCTTGGAGGGTGTGCAGGAGTTGAGTGCTAAGGGAACTGCAGGAACAATTAAAGTATAATTATTTATATTCAAGCATGAGCTCTTGTAAAGTGAATATTATCAGTAGTCTTTGCATAGTAGTCTTTACATAGTTTAGTACTTGTAGTCAATAATCATCTAGGTAAGAGGCCAAGCACAAAGGCTCTGATATGGTATCCTAGCAGATAACTGGGAACTATTTCAAAAAAACCCTCTGTTGTTTAAATTGCTGTAAAAATAATTTTTAAGTCATGGCCCAATAATACAAGAATGCTTTCATAATCAATGAAAAATGAAGTGCCTAATAAAATTTTTAAAATTAGGCTTAATGTTATCTTTCTTTAAATTTCTCAAAGTAAAATAAAAACAGGAAAAAACATTTCCTCCCTTCCATCCCTCCAGGGGCTGGTGGACTGCCAGGGAGTTGGGAGGGCAAGCGAGGAGAGATGCAATGGGCAGGGCCCATTTGATGGTAAGAAATCAAGATCCAGTTCACAATGGCTTATCCAATGAAAAGGGAAATCATTGGATTCTCCTAACTGAAAAGTCAAAGCTGTGTGGCTTTAAGCACAACTAGACCCAATTATTAAAACAAGTATCAAATCTATACCTTTTCAACTTTGGACATTGTTTTCCCCTATGGGCTTTCTTTTAAGATACACTTCCCCTAGTGTTACATTTTGCTTTGTCTCCATGAATGTAAATATATTTTTAGCTTCCCAGTCTGATTTTCCTGAGTTTGGCTTGAATCATCACTTTTCTGTGAACCAATTCCTGTAATCCTAAGTATCTCCACTGGATCACATAACTAGATTTAGAATTAGGAAGTGAAACCAAAGCCACCTAAATCACACTGCCTGAAAGTGAGAAATAGTTGGTCCTTCACATGTAAATAAGCACTTGCATTAACCAGTAGAAGGGGAAAGCACTGTTGATCCAGTAACAAGAAGTGTGGATAAGAGGCAATTCTCTAATTGGAAATCTAATTATATATTTGCCCAGGCATCAGGGAAGGGAGGGTGGATTACAATCTCCTGCATATGTATGATTTTATATTTTGACCAAGTGGTGAGACAATCACCTGTTACGAGTGATTCTTAAATAATGACAACACAAACATAATTGTCATCATAATGCCACATTATATCCACAGGCCTTGGAACAGAGAAGAATTATTGGCTATATTTGAAAGAATAATGCTTAGTCCGCCCAAGGTATTGCATTTATAAATGATTTGTATTTAACACCATGATGTGGAACACTGTGACTGAACATTTAAGGAGTGGAGAGTTATGTTCCTCTTCCTTGAGGGCAGAGTATCTACTTAAGATATTTGAAATTCTTCTGCATGGGAGAATCACTATTTCTCTTTCATTTATTTATTTATTCAATCATTTATTTACGTAAGTATTGGCTCATGAATATTTATTTTATATTTTGATATATCATCCAGTACTACTTTATTTTTACCTTCTTGCTCAAATTGTCCCAGCTTCAGCCATTAGAGGCTCTTTTAATTGCATCCTGTGTCACTTTGACATACTCTTATCATTTATTGTGTGTGTGTGTGTATGTGCATGTGTGTTTGTGTGCTTTGGGCACCTAACTATCTTTTGACACTACAAGGTGTTCCAGTGAAGGAGTAAAATTATTGGAGAATGGTATTAAAAACCAAGGTCTGGACACTAGGTGTGCTCATTGCTGCTGGGGTGTCATTATTTCCAGAGATGCTCAATTAATAGAGCAGGAAATACAGATATATACTATCCTATCACTACACATGTATAGTAAATTTTTCTACATATGACCATTGTATCTGTATTATACTAAATATGAGGTCATTTTGATATCTTCAGCTCTAATCCTTCATCAGAAATCATATGACTATCAGTGTGTGAATCTCTTTCTGGTCTATCTAGTTTGTTCTACAGATCTCTCTGCCTATTCTATGTCAATAAGACATTGCCTTGATTACTGTTTCTCTATAAAAAGTCTCTATACCAGGCATTAAAAACGTTCCAACTGTGCTCATCTTCTTGATTTTGCTGGTCATTTTAAAGCTTTTGTCTTTCCATGAAAAATTTAGAATCAGTTTGTCAATATCTACCAAATACCTTCCTTGGATTTTGATTAGAATTTTCTTGAATCTCTAGCTCAGCTGGGACAAATTGACATCTTAACAATATTAAGTCTTCCAATTTGTGACCACAATGTATCTTTTCATTTATTTAGATCTTCTTTTTTTCTTTCAATACATTTCTGTAGTTTTCCACTTACCAACATTATGTATTTTCTTAGATTTATGGTGAGGTATTTCATATTATTGTGATATTGTTAATCTTATTTAAATTTTAAATTTCACTTGCTTATTGCTGGTATACAGAAAAGCAACTGACTTTTGCATAGTAATTGTGCATCGTTTAACCTTGTGATACTTGTCTATTAGTTTTCTAATATATTAGAAAAATTAGAAAAATATATATTACGAAACTAATATATTAGTTTCATATTAATATTTTAGTTTCAAACTAATATATTAGTTTATAATATATAATGTTGAAGATAGCAGTTACAGGATTTGCTAATGGATTGATTGTTTTAAGACAAAGAAAATTCTAAGCTTTTGACTTGGATAAATGAGGTGGTGCTTATTATAATGGAAGAGAAAACCAGAATGGGAAGCTTAGGAAAGTATAATTTCAGAAATCCAATATTGAGATACCAAATATTCAAGTGGAAATGTCAAGAAGCCTGGAGTTTATGAAAGGAATCTGGTTTAGAGACAGACATTTGTATTGACTGGCATGTGGGTATACATATATAAGTTTTTTTAAAGTATACACATTCTCTATATATGTATATATAGTATAGTATATACATATAAAGTATATCCCATAGTTTAATATATATATGCTGTATTACATATACAGAGAGAAAGAGTACTATACTATATATAGTAGTACTATACTCTCTCTATATAAAAGTTTATATATAGTGTATATATATGTATGTATACAGAGATTGAATGAGAAAATTTAGGTAATAAGAGAAGTTAGAAAACACCTATGTCATGGATTGAGGCCTGAAATATGTGAAAGTTTAAACAACTAGGAGAGGAGCAGAAATCATCAGAGAAGCTGAGAATGAGTTTCCAAATATGCAGATCCGGAATTAAAAGAGAGAAGGACCTCTAAAATCAAGTGAAAAGAGAGCTTCAATAAAAGGCAGTGACCAGCTACATCTAATACAGCTGGTAAGGCATTTATGCTCAGAGAAATGAGCATTGAATTTGGCAACACTGATTACCTTAACAAGAGCTATTTTACTGGAGCAATGGCGTGGAGGGGGAAGACTGAAAAACCTTCAAGAAAAATATTAAAAGGTACAAAAAGGATGCAGTTTGACTCATTAAGAAAAATTTGCTATAAAGAGAAGCAGAGACATGTGGGGTAGATGCATTGTGCCTAAAGAAGGATGATATTTTGACATAAGTACATTGGTGGAAATAATCTAGCAATTTGATGACACAGGAGAAAAAGAGAAGACACTGAAGATCATTTTGGTAAAACTGAGAAGGAATTGGATGGTACGTGACTAAAGGTGATTTGCAGTGAGGGGAACATCACATAAGCTCGTATAATAGCAAAAACGGTAAAACATATAGGTAGAGGCTCAGTACAGTAGGTAGAGATTCTTTATGGTCTATGTGAATAATAAATATCAAATATACATTTAGATTATTTTGTACACATAACTGTCATATCATTACCCTCTAAAAATATAAAAGGAAATCTAAATTCTGTTTTATGCTGACAATGGAATTGTACAACAGTGCCTCTGCTTTCTTGCATGTGTGACTTCATGACCACATTGTATTATCTAAACGTTTAGAAATAAGACACCAATAAGGATACACAGTTGCCATCAGGTCATAGTTAAACATATTTGATTTTAAAAATAGCTCTAAAAGAACACATATGCATTTGTGTACATACACAAGTAGAGAAAGGGAACTGTCCCTAGTTAATAAAATAGTAAACATATTCACCATCACAATGGTCAAGAAAATGAGAATAAAAAATATAAAAATGAATTGATGAGCAAAATTTAATTAACACATTCAAGGTTTATTAAATAGTTATTTAATACCACTGACTTTTCAAAAATTCTATTTAGTAATAAATATCCAAAGTGTTAGATATAATTTTAATTAAAGTAGTAGGATGCAAATTAGTGCAAAGCATTTTGTGAAGTTTGTTAATAGCTGAGATAGAATCTCATCAAATTGTGAGCTATTATTATTTATAGACAACAGCATAAGTGACTATTTTTGTTTCACTTTCTGATTTTCAGGTTTTTATAAATGAACATATTTTAATGATCAATAAATTCATTAGATAAACATGAATATCTGAGGAATTTTCATCGTTACAATGGTAATATAATATAAATCAGAATGTGAATCTCCAATGATAAGATAATGTTCTACGATGGTTTGAACACTCCATGGTCTGTAGTATACCATGACAATTATTTAGCAAGAGGGAAATACTCAAAGTATAATTCTAAGAAATGAAAGTATACCCTACATATATTTCTCTATACCGATCCATGTCTATTTATATTGAAGAGAGAGAGAAAGCAAGAAAAAGTTGGGGAATTGTGTTTAATGAAGACAGTGGCCCTATCTTGTACTCTCTGTAGGCTTACAGTCTAAGTCAATATCTGGCACAAAGTAGATGCCCAATTATTATGTGTGGCAAGAATGCATGCATGTAAGATTGATACATCAAGGCTGAAAGTAATATACTAAAATATTATACATACCAAGGTTGACTTTGGGTAATACAATTATAGAAGTTTTTTTTAATGTTAAAATTCTTTATATATCTGTATTATTGAATGTTCCTATGATAAAAATGCATTTATTACCCTGATCTAACATACCTCAAAGAGAGTATCAGACACTTATCAAAGTCACCTTAGGAATGTTTTTAAAAAATAGATTGAAAAAGACTTCCATTCTTACCAAAAAATATTGTAATTTTTTGGAAATCACAGAGAAATGGCTGCTTTGATTAAAATTAAACTTAAAATATCTCTAGTTCTGTAGCAACTTTTTGTACAATGCAACTATAAAAATATCTGCTGATGGTTAATTATTGTTAGAGTTGAAATTAGTATTCCAGCTACCAACTCTTCAGAGAAACCTTAGTGTAACAGAAAAGAAGCACCAGATGTTCAGATGGCTGCAATTTTGTCCTCAGCAAAGGTTATAATCAGGTTCATAATATAAGGCTCAATGAAGAAGCAGCATAATATAGAAGAAAAGTACATTGAGCAAAAACTCACAAAAATGAACTCAAAATTAGTCTCCATCACTTAATAATTATGAGTTTGATTCATCCTTAACTGTTGCAAGCTTCAATTGCTTCAACTATATAATAGAAATCATAGGCCGGGCGCGGTGGCTCAAGCCTGTAATCCCAGCACTTTGGGAGGCCGAGACGGGCGGATCACGAGGTCAGGAGATCGAGACCATCCTGGCTAACACGGTGAAACCCCGTCTCTACTAAAAAATACAAAAAACTAGCTGGGCGATTTGGCGGGCGCCTGTAGTCCCAGCTACTCGGGAGGCTGAGGCAGGAGAATGGCCTAAACCTAGGAGGCGGAGCTTGCAGTGAGCTGAGATCCGGCCATTGCACTCCAGCCTGGGCGGCAGAGCGAGACTCCGTCTCAAAAAAAAAAAAAAAAAAAAAAAAAAAAAAAAAAAAAAAATAATAGAAATCATAATAACGGCTTACTTGCTAATTTCAAACGTATTTTAGTATATTTGTCAGGTTTCAAAGAATCTCTCTTGTGCATTTTTCTTTTTGCAGCAAATCAGTCTCTTATTTTTCCTCCCTCCCTGTCAAATATATGCCTTCAAAATATTTTTTCAATAAAACAAATATTAATCATGTTGTAGCAAGTGACCAACTTTTATTGACATAATAGCCATGGGACTATTATTTTGGGAAATATTTTTATAGATTTTTTTACTTAAAATACAGATTTTATTGCATTTGGTTCAATAGCACCAAGCAAAAATGTGATTTTCTTCACATTGTTTACATAATTCTACTTTAAAGCTGCTGGAGCTAAAAATAGTGCAAGAGTATAGATCTTGCTATTTCCACATGGCCAGAGTAGGAGGCTCCTGTAGGCTGTAGAATCTGCAGCTTCTGAGTCAGCCACCCCTTCAGCCAAAGTTTCCTCTGGATGTTAGGCACAGTGCCCACATTTCTCAAAGAGACTTCCAAACTATTTCCCCAGGTCACTTCAGTAAGCTCTCTTTCCTGTGGATTCTCCATCATCCCATCATTACAGAAAAGCCTGAACTTGCTTGAGTTCACCTGTATCTCTCTTCATCTTCCCTTCTACTGGCCCTTTGTAACTATATCACTAAAATCAGTAAATTTCTTATATTCTTGTCTTCTCCGAAGGATTTGATCTCCTTCCTGACTGTAGCTGAAACCAGATTACTCACTGAGAGTTTTGGTTTGCTTTCATCTCTATTGTTTTTTGGCTGCTCTCTTACCAGAAGCCTATAAATTGGCAAGTACACACACATATAACCCTAGTCCCTTCAAGACTAATATTTCTTCATCTTCTTTCAAAAATTACTGTTCTAATTTTTGAAAAGAAACCTCACTTCCTATACAAAATTATTTTCAGTTCTTAGTCCTATGTGTCTTCCCATTTATATATGAATTCCTCAGAATTATTTTCCATATCTACTAATGCCTTTTCCCTGCTACCTGCATTACACACCAACATGACTGTCACCAATATCACTTGCTACAATACTTCTTCATAAAGCTACAAAGGCTTATATTTCTATACATCCAACTGATATATTAAATTCCTCTATGTACTTGATTACTCAGAGGCGTTCAATACCAATAACTACGCTCAATTTCTTAAAATTCTCCAGTCCTGGGCTGGGTGCAATGGCTCATGCCTGTAATCTCAGCACTTTGGGAGGCCAAGGTGGGCGTATCACCTGAGGTTGGGAGTTTGAGACCAGCCTGAGCAACATGGAAGAACCCCTTCTCTGCTGAAAATTCAAAATTAACCAGGCGTGGTGGTGCATGCCTGTAATCCCAGTTACTCGAGAGGTTTAGGCAGGAGAATAGCTTGAACCTGGGAGGCAGAGGTTTTGATGAGCCGAGATCGTGCCATTGCATTCCAATCTGGGCAACAAGAGTAAAACTCCGTCTCCAAAAAAATTAAAAAAATAAATAAATAAATAAATTCTCCAGTTGTTTCTTTGTCAATGTCCCCACAGTCTCCTGATTTCCTACCACATCCGTTATCTCCTATTTTACTTGCCAACTAATTTCTCTACATTGATTACGTGTTGAATTTATTCATGACCCAGCAGAGATTTCTCCTTTCCTCTTCTGTGCACTCTTCCCCTTGGATCTCATTTGTGTCCATGACTATAATTCTCCACAGAAGATTCTCAAATATATACTTCTGCTCCATGAATAATAATATGTCTTCCACGTTTGGAAGATAAAATCGGGTAATATACCAAAGACTAACAGATAGAGGCAGGTTATTGGGGAAGGGGTCTCTGAGAAGCTGACATTTGAGTTGAAACTGGGATCATGGAAAAGGCTGTGGTGAGGATTCATGAGAAGGGGCCTTCAACAGACAGAGCGTCAGCTGCCAATCATCATAGAGGGTGCAGAGTGAGATTGGCAGGATAAGCAGAGACCAAATGTCATAGGGCTTTGAAAGCCACCAAAAGAGTTTTGATTGTCTACATGTGATGAGAAGACATTGGAGAACATTAAGCAGGGGAGAGACAAGATTTGACTTAGGCTTTAATCAACTTGGCAGCTGTGCAGAATAGGTGGATAAGTTCAAGAGGGAATGCAGCAAGGTCAGTTCACAGGCTTATGCAGAGATCAGGTTAAGCCATACTGGTGGCATGAGCAAGGGGTGTAGAGAAGGAAAAGATGAGAACCTATCGTTTTATTTTACATATATATACATGATATCATTATATAATATATATTTCATATGTATGTATTTCAGGGAGTTCATAAATCTTTGTTGAATTAGATATACTATATGGGTTGTCAGGAGGAAAAGAAAGTCAAGAATGTCTTCTATAGTTTTGCCTTAGAAAAAAAAAAAAAAAAAAAAAAAAGAAGATTTTGGTGCTCCATAGCTCCATAGTAGAATGGGAAAGGTTTTTGAGGTGTGAATGGGGGAGGCAAATCGGTAGTTTTATTCTTTTCTATATTATATTGAGAGGCTATAATATATCTGAGGGAATAAGTCATAAAGGCAGTTGGACATATGAATCTGAAGCTCAGGGATAATGCCTAAGTTGAGATAATGTTAGATACTATTATATAATAACCAATATGATGGTAATATTTTAATCCAATGGCAAAATGTGATCACATAGGAGAACTGAAGTAAAAAGAAAATAGAAGAGGTGGAGGATAGGACCCAAGGGTTCACCAGTGTTTAGAGTCCTTACAAAGCAGTAAGGAGACACGGAAGAGAAGCTACTGAGGTATAAGTAAAATCTAATGCACTAGAGGTTTTGGAAGCACAGAACAGAAATTGTATTCAAGGAGGTTGTGGTAAACTGTGTTGAATGTTATTGAAGTTTATTAGATTAATACAGATATCTGACCATTGGTATATACACCACTGCCAACTTTGGTTAGAACTCTTGTTAAGCGTGAAAGCCAGATTGAAACTGGTTGAGGAAAAATCTGGCAATATGGAAAGAGAGACACCAACAGACAAAGACAATTTTTTCCTAGGAGTTTTAGTCTTATGGGAAGGAAAGAAACATATGAGGAGTAGCTGAAAAACAAATCTGAGCTCAAAGGAGATTTTTAAAAGACATTTATGTTAAAATATGTTTGTGTGTTGATTAGAGTACTTCAAAAGGGATAAGACAAATTTGATGCAGAAGACAGAATGCAAGGTAGAAGTCTTAGGAATGTGATAGTAATCTAAGTCTAATTCGAAATTAAATTGGCCCTAGAGAGAGGGGAGAAATATTTCATTGTCATGTCAATCCCTACAAGGACTATCTTATTACAGATGCAGGTAGGTTGGCGGAGTTGGTGGTAGAAGGATGATTTTTTTTTTTTTTCACTGATCTTACTTACTTTTTAGTGAAATGTGAAAAAGGCAACACTTCAAATTGAGAAATGTGGAGAATTTTAGGAAACTTGAGGAAAGAGGATATGGTGTAAAAAAGCCATTTTAGGAAAAGAGAAAATGAATTTACTGAGAAAGTAAAGTACTCTGTATTTGCTGAGTATTCAGTTTTAAGTTTTGTTCATGAAGTTTAAACGAGTCCAGTGAACCTGGTGCGGTGTGTTTCTGTCAGTGCTCAGCTGCTTCAGCTGAGTTATAATATAGATAAGTAGTTGGGTTTGGCCAAAGGCCTTATGGGTGTGAATAACAGAAGGAAAAAAGAAGAGAAAATGTTCCATGATATTATTATAGTGCTGGACCATGAAATCTCAGTTGGGTGACAAATATGAAGCCATAAAATGGCTAATAGATTATGAATTATCGTGAAAAAATGGTAAGTTCACTGAATTGGAGGTCTTAATGAGGTCAAATAATTTTGGAGTGGGATCACAAGAATAGGAAGAGATAATACATTGCAAGGTTTGGGATCAAGGTCATGGCAAGTTCTAGGGTGTGCACATTTGAGTTCACAGCTGTAGTGCCTTTTTTTTGTGTGTGGTGATACAGAGCAAAGAAGGCAGGCAGCAGTGTTGTATCATCAGCACAGCAAGAGCATCAAAATCAGCCTTATTGCTTTCACTCTTTTCCTCCAAAATTTAACCCTAATCCTCACATGAAGAATGAGTATTGGGCACTCATTGTAATAATACAATACTAATAAAAGCATAATTCTGGTATATATTGCTGAAAAGTGAATAAATATATACCTAAAAGAGTAAGAACCACTATTATAACTGTATGTTTCAGCCAGTGGTAATATAACACATACTCAGAAAATATGCACTTTAAATACCATGATCTATTAAGGCAATACAATCCATTCTTAAAATAATTTTAAAATTCACCAAAATGCTTAAAGATCTCTGTAGGTTATGTTTGGATAGAGAAACTTCAAATTAGTTTCTGGAAAATGAATTTTATGTGTTGAGTAGAATTAGAGAACAGACTCTCACTAAAAGCCTAGACCTATTTTCTGGAAATTTCCGTTGACTGTAACTGATGCAGCCACTTACTCTAATGCTATGTTTAGTTGTACTCTGCCACCACTCAGTTGTTTTTTATCCGGCATATCATGTGTGCTTACCCTCTCAGAGCTGGGCTATTCCAGGAAATTTTCTGTCAGACGTCTGAACATCTACTGTTCTGGGGGTAATCAGGCTTTTTCCTATATTATTAGGTGAATTCAGCAAAGAGATTGTGCCTTAAGAAAAAAAACTCAATCGGATTTTAAAAATACATAAAACCATTCTCATCTATGAAAACAGATGAGATGGATAGAATTAAACTCTAATTATAGACATTGTCATATAAAGAAATATGCAAAATTAGAAAACGAGAATAAATGACCATTTTTTGTTTTAATTTTTACCTAGAAGAAGAATTGATAAAAGTGTACTTGTTTTTAAGAGAGAAAAAAAAGAAAAAAACACTAATAAAAATCAGGAAAAGGAAAAAACAAACATACCTGACTTTTCTCATTGTGTTCTATTTCAGATCCCAAGAGCAACTTATTTACTTTTTTAGACTTGGGTGTGGAGAGTAAAGAGAAGGGACCGTAATATATAAGAGACAGCTCTTGGAATTTATCATCAGTCACCCTGGGGTCATAGTCTTATCAATCATGTAATCTCAGATAGATTACCTCCCATACCTAAATTTTTGTTTTCCATACATATAAGATGGAGATAATGAACATTCTTGCCCTATATGCTTCCTAGGGTTGAGTCTATGATAAAATGTGGTAATATGTGTAGCAATTCTTTATAAATTACTAGGCAAATAGTAATTACATTATCATTGTGCTAGTTCTGAGTTTGGTACGGGATCCTCCAATTCTCTGCAAATACTGAGGCCATAAAAATTTACGAAGAGCATTAAGTCTTATTCACTGCTTTGTGGAAGAGGAAATGGAAAGAACACATGACATACTATACTAGTGGACGTTTCTTTAGAATTGTCCTTGATGGCAATTTTGATTCCAAGTGGCTACTTCACCAGTGTGCTATGAATGCAAGAACTGAAGCCTGCACAATGAAGGCCCAGCCTTTGAGGTGAATCTTATCTTGTTAGGGTGAGATAGAAAAAGAATGATATTAGAAGTATATTTCTAAAAGACAGGACATGCAAGATCTTTAATGTCAGCCTTTTATGGGAAGTATCACACTTTTATTCTGTATAAAAATTGTGTTTTCATTATATCTCCCCATGTTAAAATATAGAGAAATATGGCCAACAAGTGTGGAAATTCAATGAATCTACTGGCCATCAACTTTAGCTGTGGACTTTAGCCGTGTTTGGCTATTTGCCACATTTCAGTGAAGGAATCTTACAGGGAATAGCTTTCGCAGGGCTGTAAGGAAAGACTTAGGAATAGTTTAAGGAATAAAGCTCTTGGGTTGGTCAAGATGTACCTAAACTTAAGGACCTAGGATGCAGGACTTTATTTACTAGAGATAGAATAACAGAAAAGAATAAGAAAACCAAAACGTTAAAAATAGCAGAGAGAAGAAACAATGGCAGTGTATATCTGTCCCATAAGAAAATGTCAAACTCAAATCATCCTCTGGAGTTACGTTGCTCTTTTCTCCTATCCTGCCTCCCACATGAATGAAATGGACACAGAGTTTCATTTTAAGTGAGAGTGTACCTTTGCAATATCTCAGTGGATTATAAATGAGCTTCGTATAAAGGTAGTAAAATGTATTATTAACCCCTAAAGATATAATTGCCTTGTACATAAGGCAGTGATGATAGCATAGAAATGAAAATATTCAAAAACTCTCATTTCATGCTCAGGTGATGCAAGTAACCATGGTAACATTTCCTGACAGCCTTAAATAGCAGATTCCAAAGAAAAAATTCCAAATGGACTCCAGAAAGGAAATGGATTATTCAAGGTCCACATAAATCTAATTTAAATAAGTGCTTTACACAAAAATGGAAAGTCTTTGTTTAAATTACAATGTCTTTAGCTTTGTGTTCAACTTTGACAATGATTTATTTTCTTTTGAATGTATGTATTCACAATGATTCTTAAGTAGCAATTAAAAGCTTTCTATCACTTTCCTGGTTACTACAATGTATGGAATGATGCTATGCCAATGTGACAGAGACTAATATATTAAAAATAGAAGCAGCATCCCAATTCACAAGAGTTTTGATAAGAGAATTTTGAGTAAACCAAATAGCTAGTTAACATAGCCATTGTTTTCCAATTCCCTATGTCCACAAAGAGATACACTTTGGAGCGATACATTTACAAGAAGGACATTTCTACAAATACCTACATAGTACTTCTATGTAGAAGTTTGTCTTCAATTTCTTAGAGGTTCTCTCACCCCATTGAGCTGGACTCATGCATCATGCATAAGCCACTCTGACTTATTAGAAACTGATTAGATTTGAGCCACATATAAACCTGTTCCTCCATGTTTTCTTACTTTCTGTTTTTGTCTCTACTTGTCTTTCTAAGGCAGAGAGCACATTCTTAGCTGAATCTTATTATGGCTCCAAAATAGGAAAAGCACAATTGAAGAGGAGAGAGAATTTTCCCAAGCACATTTAACTTTATTCTTTTTTTCAGACTTTCAACCACTATTGGTGACCATATCCTATCACTGATGAGTCTATGTCTATTAAAACTTTGCATATTGTATCAGTGTTCTCTTTTCTGGAAGAGAGAAGCAGCAAAAATTATCCTTGGAATTCTCTTGACAGTGATGATATATTACTAAATATATGGATGATTGCACCTTGTGAACTAATATTTGCAATGAGGTTTTATTTTAATTCATTGTATAGATTAATAGCATCTTTCAGTCAGGGACTAGGGATATTTTTTAAAAAATAAGTATGAAAAATGTGACACTATATGTTTCCAAAGCATAACGTGAGTATTTGTTTAAAAAAAAATGGGTAGGAAATAAATATCAAGTTTGATGAAGTTCTTCGGAATCTCTCAGGCTTGTTCTTGATGAATAAAGAGTGAAGAAAAAAGAAATTCTGAGATGTCTTCTTCTTTACCTCACACACATTGGCCAAAACTTCCTGATATCAATTCAAGCAGCAAATCTGAGCAGGGGTGTCAATGACTCAACTACTTTCAGAACTTAATAGAAATGACCTTGTGTAGGCAACTCATCTAACTCTTTGAGGATAACTCATCAATTTAAGTTCATTTCACTTAATTTCCATGGGTATTTGGCATTCTCTTGCTTTAATCAATCCCATGATTCAAAAGCAGCTATCAAAACCACTGTGATTTATTTTCAAATTTCTCAAAATTTGAAAGTCTGCATTCAAACCTTCACAACAATACTTTATAAATAAAACAACAGAAAATTAAATATGAATATTTCATGCAACTCGGCCTATGTTATTACTACAGCACTATATTCAAATATTCAAAGTCCATTATGCAAGTATGTTATGAGCTTGTAGAGTCATTTTTGTATATTTTTCTGTGTGGCTTATTTATTTTTTATAGTACGGTGATATCTAAGTGTATTATCATTCTCTAAAACTCTTTTACATGATTACACATTTTCAAGGTAACTCAAAAAAAGTTCCTAAAACACTGAATATCATGGAACCTCACGGGTATTTTAACACCAAAGAAATACCATTCATTCTACTCTACAAAAGGTGTGGTCTCTAACCCATGCTTAATTTAGTTAAAAAAATTGGACGTATGTATATTACATTTTCTTTTGTGTCAAATACAAATTCTTAGAACGTGTTTTAGTTCACATCTATTATGTATGAAAGTGCAAGAAGTCCTGGAATTTTCTGAGAATAGGGCATCCAGAATTTGAGACATTTGCAAATTTGTACTAGAAGCATAATTACAAGCCTTCTATTTTTGTCAGTGTTTTGACATTTCTAGTGGTTATCTTGCTATGTGCCGCATGTGTAATAAAGGGTTTTTTTTTTTTGCCTTTTTTTTTCAGTTAGGCTATCATAGCTAAAAAATTTAAATAAGAGTGTTAGTAGAGATTTTACTTAGATACCCAAGTTATTCCAGGAAATAGGCCACTTGATGATGATAGTCCAACTATCCCTCAGATGATATTAAAGGACTGCAAACTGAGTGTATTATTGTCTAGATGAATAATGCTTGCCCAAGGTTCAAAGAAAAGACATAAGAAAAAATTAAACTTCAGTTTAAGTGGTCATTTTTAATGCTGGTAATCATCACTCCATAATTTTTCCAAACCTTCATTATTTGCACCGAAATTACAAAGCTGTGATTGGTAAACACAGATTAGTTAGGAAAGTATGTGTAATATTTGAGCATAAAATCCTTATACTGATGTAAACACCAAATTCTATAAATGGTAAGTCCTGTCACAGGTTTACTTCCCCAAAAAGAAACGGAGCAGGCTTAGCCTTCCTGGAGGCAGTTTCCAAATTTCAGCCGACACACTCTAATCCCTGTACCCTGACTGATTTTATAGGAATTCTGAAGTTTAATTCTGTTTATGGGCTTATGCGGCCTATGCACAGGTATTTTTTAAATGCAAAATGAAGGACATACTTTTTGAAAGAAAATAAAAATTAATGACTGCTTGAGGTTGGCCAGGCCCTACCATAGTACAACTAATCCACATAGTGACTTTGGGAAAAAATAGAAAACAATGTCCCTTAAGAGTAAAATGCAGGCCAGTAGGCCCAGAGGAGGGCTGGTGGGGGCAGGGTTGGCTTTCTAGGGATGTTGCGTGTTCTTTCTGTGGTAGGTAGACCTTGCATAATCTCAGACTGTCTTTGTAGGCAATTTGGAGTTTGTAACAGCCATCTCCCAGACTAAGATCTCCCAGCTATGGGGGAAAAGGGGGACTTCTTTAATCTCCTCAGGGATTGTACTAGATGGTTAACCTAGGAAAGGAGAGAGTGCACGGATGTGTGAAAACAGACAGACCAGATTAGGGTATATGGAATGGAAATGGAAACAGTGTAGACTACTGGGGAAAAAAAAAAAAAAAAAAAACAGAAGGTAAGTGGGTTTTCATTGTTGACCTGAACAAGAGACTTACTGGAGAAGAGAAGAGGGAAAAGCAATCCCTGCCAAGAACAGAACTGATGGTGACGGCTGCACGTGAAGGACCAGGTAGTCAATTGTGTAGATCCATAAGGAGAAACAAGAAGTATGATCACTGCTTCACTTGGAACCCAGGAGGCCATATAGGATTACAGTGGAAAATGGAATGTACCAAAAGCCCCAGATTTTGAACTAAAGGATTTGGCACAAGTTCCACTGATATAGCTGATGCAGAAGAATAGAAAATAATCTATTTTTTATTGTTTTATTATTTTTATAGTTCTGTAATGTTAGGAAATGATAATCTAATAAATAACATTTATACTGTAATTCCTGCTACTGTGGTGAGCAGGATTGTATTGATTTGGAATTGGTTTATTCCTGATACATCGATTGAACAGTAAGAAAACTCATAAGAAAAGTTTAAATTTCATTTAAGTGGTCACTTTTCATGCAAATATAGCAGCATAAAACACATCAATTATTTCCAATTGTCCACGACCACAGCTTATCTATGTATGTGTCTGTGTATCTAGAGACTAAGGGTGTTATTCAACTCTGCTCAGGTTTGAAGGAATGGCTTTCATAGCTATTATAATTCATGGATCTCCTTCATAAAATAACTAAGTTTAAAATACATGCATACATCTTTTTAAAAGCATATAAACTTTCTCTCTTGTCTTTATTCATCACTTTAGTATTTTTATATATCCTGAAGTTAGTTAAATATGTCCAAGGCCTTTAATTACCAGAAGGAATTGTGTTATTTGATATGCATTCTGTTGCAAATCCCTGAATAGACTCTATAATCTAAGTATGAATCGTAAGAGATAATGCTTCAGGCCTTGTATTTTTTCTTTTTTGGTATAAAAAATTTTACCTGAACATCCAGTCCTACTCATAACTTCAAATGACTTCTCTGAGACAGAATTTCTTTAAGGAAACTTTAGACAGTCATTTCCATTTTAATAGACAGATAAAGTTTGTAGCCTTCAATCTCTAAAGTCATCAGCTTGAATGAAAGTCACTCAATTATATCAACTTTTTGAGAGATTTTCAACTGTAGAAAAATAGTTCTCTTTCTCTCAATAAACTGAAATTCCAGGAGCTAGTTATGCTTCCGGTAAATGTGACATCTTCCAAGGTACGCACAAGGTACGCACCTGGCTTCATGCCTGTGGTGTGTGGGATCATATGGGTGAGTAGAAATAAAGCTATTAAAATATAGTTGAGTGAGCTATGTTTGCTTTAGTGAAAATATTTAATTTAATTTTAATTTTCTATTCATTCCTTAGCTCTCTAAACCTCCCTGGAATACTGTCACCACCACATTTGCCTAGAATTCCCTGTCCCGAATATACACTGGGATTACTGCCTCACTCACCTTAGACTTTGACACTAATAGTCACTCTCAATGAGGTTTTTATGAGTGCCCTAATTAAAAGTCAATTTTATTTCTCAACTCTCATTTTCTTTTTTTTTTTTTCCTGTTTTAATTTTCTACATGGCAATTCTTATCATGTAACACATTATGTGTCTTACTTTTTATTAGTCTTTCATTTAAAATGTAGGTCGCCTAAAGACATCCTACGGGATATAAAAACATAAATTGTACTTAACTGCAGAATATCGCTGGAGATATTATCATACCTCTCAGCAAAATAATCCATGGTCTGCCAGCTAGGCTTGCTGATGGGAATGTGCGTGGGATGTACTAGCCTACTGGAATTCTCAAACTCTCATTCAATCTCTTTAGAACAGGACAGGATCGACTTTGCCTTTTATTTTTGACAACATCTAGCTCAGAGTACCGATTCAAGACTGGAATTGGAACAACCAACATGTAGACATTAAGTGATAAGCACGAGATTCAAGCCACATGGTAAGAGTGAGCAGATAGAGTCTAAATCCCTCACTGATGGCACTGGCACTAGACTTCATACCTCCAGACTCCCTCGCTTTGTGAGCAAAACAGCCCCTCAAGTGATGAAGCCATTGTTATTTGGGTATTCCATCAGGTAGTCGAATACAAACCCCAGTGGATGTAAATCTAAAAAACTCACAAAGCTCTACCCTCTTCCTGAATGCCAATGATCCCCCACCTGAGAATTGTGCTCTCTAATTGTAAACTGTGCTGCAAACATTTAAGCAAAGGGTTTACATATAAAATAGACTTCAGGATGGGTTTAATGTTCTGATCAATATTTTTAACTGTGGAGATTGTAGGGAAGTTGCATAATATGGTGTGAAAAATAAGAGACAGGTATTAGAATTCCAACATTTTTCACAAGATTTGCTATAGGGTAGCCTTGAACTACAAGGATATCATTCAATTGCTCCGGGTCTCAGTTTCCTCATCTGTAAAAGATAGTATTGGACTTAAAGTTCTCTGAAGTCTCATTTATTTCTAATACTATATGATCATTTCCATGCTGTTTAATACCTTGTACTGTAGATTATTATTATGTTTAAAAACATGATTATTAGAAAAGATTATTCTTCATTAGATGAAGAATACATACAGGTCACATATAGTATACACATAGGTCAGCAACAGGGACTCAGCTCAAATACGGGAAAGCAGGGCTGAAGGGTGTGAAGAAGAGCAGGACCTGACTCACCAGTGTCACAGACAGCAAGGGCAGCATTGCTGTGACCATGCTACAAGTTGCTTTAATTAATTAATCTGGATGAGAGAGGCATACCTGTTGAGACTCTATTACTGAGACACAAAGTAGTCCAGCCACCTCTGAGGGTTGCCTGTAGTCCCAGCACTTTCAGAGACCAAGGCGGGTGTATCACCTGAGGTCAGGAGTTCGAGACAAGCTTGACCAACTTGGTAAAACCCTGTCTCTATTAAAAATACAAAAATTAGCCGGGCGTGGTGGCTGGCGTCTGTAGTCCCAGCTACTCAGGAGGCTGAGGCAGGAGAATTGCATGAACATGAAAGGTGGAGGTTTCAGTGAGTCAAGATCGCGCCACTACACTCAAGCCTGGATGACAGAGTGAGATTCAGTCTCAAAAAAAAAAAAAAAAAAAAAAAAAAAAAAAAAAAAAAAAAAAAAATCAGGGAAATAAGAATACTGACTGGGAGTATTTCTTCTTTCAAATTAATCCATTATTATAAAAAACATCTGGCAGTGAAATAATGCTGTGCTAAGTTGAAATTTAGCAAAATAAACATAAAAGGGAGCTATTACAAGCTGCATTTTCCCATTATTCCAGGGGACATTAACTAAGATTAAAACATGGTTTAATACATTATTAATTCTAGAGGAGTTACACTTAAATTACCTGCTCTGTAGTGGAAGTGGATTAAATTTGCCGACTGTAAGCACTTAAAAATCTTCATACATAGATATTCTAGTAGATATTTTATGACAGTGTCCACAGCCTTTTAATAAAATCTTATCTTTAACACTTAAAAAATAGTACACACTGGCCGGCACGGTGGCTCACGCCTGTACTCCCGCAGTTTGGGAGGCCGAGGCGGGCAGATCACGAGGTCAGGAGATCAAGACCATCCTGCCTAACACAGTGAAACACCGTTTCTACTAAATATACAAAAAATTAGCCAGGTGTGGTGGCCGATACCTGTAGTCCCAGCTACTGGGGAGGCTGAGGCAGGAGAATGGTGTGAACCCAGGAGGCGGAGCTTGCAGTGAGCGGAGATCGTGCCACTGCACTCCAGCCTGGGCGACAGAGAAGACTCCGTCTCAAACACACACACACACACACACACACACACACACACACACTCCTATACATATATATGATACATATGACATAAATTTTAGACCTTAACGCTATTGGTTAGGACAAGGGATGGACCACTGTCACTTTTTAGCAGAAATTTGAAAATAGGCAACAACAAAAATGTAGTTGTCTAAAATCTTTTGCAGGAAATGTTCCTTTTATTAGCATTATTAAGTTGCTATGGCCAATACTCCCTTATTTAATCTGGTCCCCACTTAACCCTCTGCCTTTCTCTCTCATATCTCTACTCCTCCAATCACAGCACTGTCTTTCAGCTTTTGGACGCACAATCAGATTTGATGGTGTTTTTACTTGCCTTTCTCTGTTTGGACATCTGTCTTCATAGCTTACTTCTCCATGTAATGTTGGCCTATCTTTAAGTATCACCAAATTCATGTGAAGCTTTCACCAACCACCATATCGTAAGTAGGATTATCTCTCACTTTTGATCTCTTGATATGGCTTTGTTATTTTTTTCAGTGCACTTATCAATATATTATGTATTAACTTGCTTCTGACTGTTTTTGCCCCTAGCATATAAGCTCCATGAGCATTACATTCTGTTGTCTCCACTGCATATGCCCAGCAGCTGCAATGGTGCATGGTATATAGCGGCTGTTCGTGAAGTGTTTCTTGAATAAATAAATCATTATGCACTTCAATGTCAGCTTACTCATACCATTTTATACTTCTGAGAGTAAATCCTTAATTCTCAGAGTGCTACCTGACTCTCCATGACTTTCCAATTAAAGTATCTCTGTTTTAGACAGTTTTCTCCCATTGCAATGTCTCCATCAATCATCCTCTCTCTCTACATTTTGGCATTCCAGTCCAGTGCCATGAAGAACTCGTGTTCAAAGGACAGTTCTATAAGATGTGCTGGAGGGCACATAAGTAAACGGAGACTTGAGGCTGCAATACAAAGAGTATAACGTGATTAGGTTCTGTTCTAAATTTACTTCAACTATATTTTGAAAACCATATCTCACTGTCAATCTCTGCTGCTGGGTAACTCCCTTGCCTGTAGACCCTAATTATCTATTGCAGGATTTATTCTCAAATGATACATCTCCTGATCCCCATCTTTGTCTCCAGACACCTACAGTTCTAGAGAATGGTCTTGTCAGATACTTGCATTAAGTATCTGACAATACCTCTATATAATACTTGGATTAAGTATCTGACTAGACCATTTTCTAGAATCATAGGTGTCTGGGGACAGAGAAAAGATAAGAAGGTTGTTAGGGCTCTGTTCCAAATAAATGTTTGCAATTTATCACACTCTCCTTAGCATTTTCTGATGATTTTTTTTTCTTGATAGTTAGGATAAGAGAATAATATTTGATGTTGATCTTAAAATGATTTAGGGATCTGTATATCAAAAGATAAAATATATTTTTGAATAATGCAATATACGAGTGATGTCTGCTTCCTCTAATAGTTGAGAGTTTTTTGAGCAAACCATTTAACTTCTTTGAAAGCTTTGTTTTGTTTTGTTTTTTAATCTGCTAAATTCTGGCCAGTTTCATAGGAATATCATGACAATCATATGAAATGAACTATGTCAAGTGTCCAGAACATATGTGATGCCAGGTGAACCATTACCTATTAATAACATGTTAGTTCAACTAGGAGGGTTATTAAGTGCGATGAAAATGAGGAGAAAACAGAAGAGGAGGGACAAAAGATAGAATGACAGTAAATGAAAAAAAAAAAAAAAGGAGAATAAAAAAATAAAAGGAGGAAGGCAAATTGACATACATAGATTAAAACCCTGAGCAAGACAATGGGCTGGGGAAGTCACGCAATCTTGGCCGCCACCTGGCCAGGAAACCCCTGTTTGGGGAATTGCTTCCCAAAGCCAATGCAAGAGGAAGAGGGAGGGGGAGCTATGGCTGATACCTTAATGTAAAGACCATGGATGGGGCCTGATGGAGATGTTTCCGGAGAGGGCCGGCTCTGCCGTCGCAGGCGCTTTTGATCTCTCCCTCTTTGTGGCTCAAAAAATGTACAGGTTTTCCAGGACAACCTCATGGATTGGGACCACTTCCTTTATGATGTGGTTCTTCCTGTTGTTTTTGAGTCTGAGAAGTTGCAAATGGAGCAACCAAGACCAAAACTTGCCAGAAGGAATGCCAGGGGCTCACCCTTCACTTCCTGGAAAGACTCAGAAGATTACTGCTATCTTTGAGCTGTCTGTGGGCGACATTTGAAATTCCATAGTGTTTGAACGGCTGACTATTTGGAGATTATATATGTATACATATATATATATTTAACATTGGCACATTAATCTGTTGAAACCTTGTGGAGAGAATTCGCTCCACATCATCTCACGGAGAGACTCTCAACTTGCAACTGGACCCTCCATGCTATCTTGATTTATTTCTGTCTTTCACTCTAATATCACAGTGTAGCATTCTAGCTCTGGCCACCCCACTCCTTTCACCAAATTGCTCCTCACTGGAAGATCTTAACTCTCCTATTGTGGGGTAGGAACTGATGCCAGTAGAGAAGGATGTGTCCTGAACCATTAATGACTGCTTTTTCGTTTTTCTTTTTTTTAAAGAATGGAGCTGTCTGGAAGGGACATGCCCTCAATATGAAACAGACAACATGCATTACAACTATAGTGCAAAGTGGCCACTGTGACTCTGTGTAGGTTTAAGAGGAGGAGGGCCGGCTACAACTCCCAGGATGGGGACTGTGGAGGACAAACCAGGAACGCATTTCCTCTGCATACTTTAGCTATTCGAATCTGTGTGTGTGTGTGTATGTGTGTGTGCGTTTTAAGCCAATGCTCACTCTCTGTATTTAAATATTAAAAATGATTCCAACTTAAATGAAAAAACAAAGTATGCTAGCATTCTTACATTCTCTGACTCAAAAATTCAAGCATTCTGCATGATAGTTGCCTTTTGGGGGAGATTAGAGTATAGGAAAACAGTGTTCTTAGACACATAATTAAATTTACAAAGTCACTTGTGGGAATCATTAAGCAAATAACCATGACTTATCATTATTATGAATAATTATGATGAAATAATTGTGAATCAATCTACACTTATTAAATTACAAATTGTACAAATAATTATTATATGGGGATAATTATTACTCCCAGATGTATCTGTAAAATTCTCAAAGGAGGAAAACGTTATCCCCTCAAAGATCTAATAATACATTTATGAGATAAATTTTATCTAAGCAAACTTTTAAACAACACACTTAAAAAGACATTGCTTCTGTAAAAGAAAACAAAAATACACAATAATTTATTAATCCTCTTGAACCGTACATTAATCTTTCTGAACCTGTTCATTGACCCTTGGTTACTTTTTCCACCTCATTTACCTCGATCACTTCTCATTACAAAACAGGTTCTATGTACACTAAACTTCTTTCTGTTTCTGTAATGGACCATTCACTCTTTCACCATTATGTAGAAAAGTTATTGGATCTTGTCCTAAACACATTCTCTAGGACGCCTCACTTGATATCTGTAGATTGGATTACATGCCTTCTCTAATTGCTTCAGAGTACCAACATTCAGGACTTCTTCAATCAAGTACTTATATCATAGTTGCTTACTTAGTAGACTCCTTCTACCCAATAATAAAACAAACTATATGAGACAAAGGACCACAACTGTGTAGTTTACACTTAGCTGGCTCAATGAGTATCAAAAAGATGAATTTGGAAAAGAAAAGGAATTATACTGATATGCTTATAAAATAAGAATTTCTAGGATACACACACACTGGCCTACAAATTTATAAATGTGTTTTTGATAATGTGATAAAAATAAATTTGCCATCTAGGTTTGCCTCTTTCTCTTTTTTTACTTTAAGTTCTGGGATACATGATAGATGTATAGAACATGCAAGTTTGTTACATGGGTAAACATGTGCCACGGTGGTTTGCTGCACCTATCGAACCCTCACCTTGGTATTCACAATTTTTGCTGATGCTCTTCCTCCCCTAGCCGCCACCAACAGGCCCTGGTGTGTGTTGCTCCCCTCCCTGTGTCCATGTGTTCTCATTGTTCAGCTCCCACTTACGAGTGAGAACCTGTGGTATTTGTTTTTCTGTTCCTGTGTTAGTTTGCTGAGGATGATGGCTTCCAGCTTTATCCATGTCCCTTCAAAGGACATGATCTCATTCCTTCTTATGACTGCATAGTATTCCGTAGTGTCTATGTGTCACATTTTCTTTATCCAGTCTATCATTGATGGGCATTTGGGTTGGTTCCATGGCTTGCCTCTTGCTGAAGCTCAAGGAGCTTTCTCTCAGAAGACCTGTAGGGAAAGCAGTATTGTAATTGCTATTTCTGTTACAATTATATTACCAGAAGAGAATACTATTTTATTTTAATTTGTATAGTCTTTCTATAAATACCCTCATGAATTGGTAGGGGAAGGCACAGTCCTTGTTTATCTAACAAAGGTGAAGTTACTTGAAATCAGTTTTCAAGATAAATAGCAAGTGAACATATCAATAGAGTGCAGAATTGAATTCCTACATTTTAAAGAAATGTGCTACATGATAGGGTATTCAACTGAGTGATGTGAGATTAGCCTTGTTTTGTTCAAAAGTATTAATTGGGCATATACTCTGTGCAAGGTATACTATTAGAGTTGTGCAGAGGAACTTCCAAGCCTTTAATGAGAACATAACTGTATTTACACACATAAACAACACACACACATACACACATATATTGCCAAGTAGAAGGAAATAAATTTCATAAGTATTTTGAGTTCAGAGAATGTGATAATTGTTTTTTGCTGAAAAGATCAAAATAGACGCATTCTATGAAACGTGACATTTAATCTCAGCCTTAATGGGAAAGAGTGATGATAGAACAAAATTAGTGTTGTATGAAATGTGCAGTTAAAGTAGAGATTGTGGTGAGGGAAAAACAGAAGGTAGGAGACACATCTAAGAAATCAGAGTAGTATTTAGAGTGCATGCATAAATAAGAAAAATAAGCTACAAAGAACAGCTTGATCTGAAGCAATGACAGTTTTGAATTACTGGGTGAGGATTTTGGATATTCTTCAGTATGCAGTGGGATAGTTTGAACAAAGAAGAAATGTAAATGGAGATTTCTTAATTAGAGATATTTTTTAAAAAATTGTTTCGAGGCAGAAAAAGAATTAGACTAATTAGAAGATGTTAAACTAGTACTTCTAATAAATATCCGTGGCTTGTAGTGGCATGCTCAATAAAGTTATTAAAAATTAAAAGCTTGTTAAAATGCAATTAAATGCCAACCATTTCAGATATATAACCATTTAATCAAGGCTAACAATAAAAGAAATTATATTTTGGTGAAAAATGGAAAATGAGTTAGAATGCTTATTAAGTTAAAATCTCAAGGAGATCAATATCAGATTTAAAGACATCATCATTACAGTCAGTAAGAAGTAAAGAAAACAAAAAGAACATACCATTCAATTTAGGAAAATTTCCATGATTTGCACATATAACTTTCATATAAATTGCAATCGCCAAAATCTAGTCATGTGGATGCATTTAACTTCATGTGATAGAATATTGAAACATTTCTTTATTCAAAATAGAATAAATATATTGAAATTGTTCAATATAGATATTTCAATATATTATTGAATAATTTCAATATATTATTGAATATAATCAATATATGTTGAATTATGTATTCAATAAATAATTGAAATATAGTTAATTATATTTAAAATGTAATCTTTATCTTTGTTATCCATGTTCCTGGCTAAAATTTGAGGAATATAATACTACCGAAGGAGGAAACAATGGCTGCTGTGGAATATTTCTGATCTAGTTTTGTGCATATGACCAGTGAAATGTGTAAAGAAATAGTGTATAAAACTCCTGGGAAAACATTATTTATTTATTTATTTTTACTGGTGGCCAGAATATAAACAGAATGACTGAAGCTGGTGAAAATAAATTTGTCTATAAGTGGAATTTAGGAGGAGAAGCTATTGTGACAACTTCTAAGAGATACAGGATAACATCATGAGTCACAAAGAGTCAGGCTATAATTTTTACCTTCAGGCTTCCTCACGAGAGAGAAATTAACTGCTGTCTTTTCTAATGCTGCTATTACTTTATGTTTTCTGTCAAAGGCAAACCTGATCCTAAATAACACAGAAGAAAATCAGTTGTCTCTCTACCAACAACTCCATTTAAATTGCTATCACAGTAAGATAAAATTGTTCTGAAAGTTTTCAAGGGTAAAATTAACTGGTGAATTTACAGGTAAACAGGTATCATTTCATAGACTGTTTACTGAATGTCTACTATGTATCAGACACTGTACTAGGCACCGCAAATACAGTGTCAGCGAAACCAAAAGTGCCCCCACCTTTATGCAATTTTCTGTGTAAAGGGTAAATACTTTAATAAGATAATTTCACCTCAAAAATGTTAATCTATAATTTGAGAAAATTCTATGATGAAAAAGAAAAGAATGAACTTCCAGGCAGTTGGACATATCTTGTGGGTATCTTGTGATATCTTTCATCATTTCTTACTCTTGATTTTCAGTCACATACTGGATGACAGCTTGGGAATGTGGCAGAAAAAATTTCAGTGTGCAGAATGGACTCTTTGATATTGAAGGTCTTGCACACATCCTATGGTCTGATAATATTACAGAAATTATTCTATAAATCTTAAAGTTGTTAAGGAGTACATTCTAAATGATCTGCTTCAAATGTTCTCATATGTGTCCCATCATGTTTTGTATTTTAGTAGATAATAGATCTCATGTTATTAAAAGGAGTATATTAAATTCCAAATTTATACCTCTGCCCTCTTAGGAGTTAGGATGCCTTTTACATTCCTCCATGATATTTAATGCAGGTGTTAGATATATTAGCTGCTTAAGAAATATGTGTTGTTGAGTAAGTTATCTTGTCTCAAGCTGATGCTCGATTAATTCCCTAGGAAGTCAGAAAATTCCAAAAAGACATTAGTTCCAGGTTCATAGTGTAAATAATTCAAGGAACTGAAAGAAAGCAGCATAACCACTGATAATGTAATTGCCTTATTAATCCTGTAAGCGTTTTTGTTCTATTGAAAATAGCAGTGTCTCACAAACAGCTATTGTTAATGGCTTTTTTAAAGCCTTCCTTTGCAAGATTAAGATGAAGATGTATGCTGATATGTTCTCATTAATTCTGAAGGTGCTCTGTTTGCTTTCTTTAGGCACTCTAGTTACTCCACATTATAAAGCTATATGAAATTTAACTTGGCAAATTCAGAGTTGGCAATCAAATGTAGCTTAAAAGTGATCTCTGGTTTTACTTCTTAGAAGCAGTTTTCATCTTGAAATGCCTTCCTGTGGCATTTTATATTATTCCCAAGTGGCATTAGTGTCATTTCACTAGCAACTCAAAATAATGCAACAACATAACTTAATTAACTTAAAAAAGAATTGCTAATGCTTAAAAAATGGCACAATTATATTAAAGCTTGAGGGTACCTAACAGCATAGGTATTTCTGAAAGCAAACATGTAATCTACCCTTCCCAGCCTCTGTTAACCACCATTCTACTCTCTACCTCCATGAGATCCACTTTTTTAGCTCCCATATATGAGTGAGAACATATGTAATATTTGTTTTTCCATGCCTAGCTTATTTCATTCAACACAATAACCTGCAGTTCTTTCCTTGTTACTAGAAATGACAGGATTTCATTTTTTAATGGCTATTTCAAAATAGCTAGAGGAGAGAAATTGTGTTAAGAATGTTCCTGACACAAAGAAAAGGCAAATGTTTGAGGTAAGGTTGTCCCAATTAATCTGATTTGATCGTTATCATGTATCAAAAATCACATATACCTCAAAAATATATACAACTATTATATAGCCACAAAAACATATAATCTAAAATTAAAATATAGTAAGTTTTTAAGAGTCGTTACGGTATTATTTTTAACTACAGCTCCTAAAAGAGGAATGTGTTGGTGAACACTATAGAAGCCATATTAATAGACAGAAACTCAAGATGAGGGATTTTTCAGTAGAGGGTATAGATGACTGATACTTTGCAGTGTTTTCTAGGGAATTCTACCTACTTGGAGTACTGGTTTGAGAAACTCACATCCACATAAATGTTTTGTGATTACATCCCATTGTAATCACAAGTGCTGGGTGATAAGAGTATAAAATATTTTTCTAATATAAACATTAGTTTTCTCTATTTGCTTTTGTAGAACATTTCATGTGACTCATTTTGAATGACTTAGACAAAATGAAGAAAGTCTTACCTCATTTTAGCAATTCAGGGCCTGGATTTACGGGTTTGAGTAACTTCATTAGTTCCATTACACTGAGTATTACATGTACAGCTAGCATGTTATCACAGAAAGATCCCTGTAATGAACTAGCCCCGAGGTCAAAACTTTTATCATCAT
The DNA here is from genome assembly GCF_002776525.5 of Piliocolobus tephrosceles. Lineage (NCBI taxonomy): Eukaryota > Metazoa > Chordata > Mammalia > Primates > Cercopithecidae > Piliocolobus > Piliocolobus tephrosceles. Next base: position 27,013,243 of record NC_045436.1, on the reverse strand, counting down.
TTACTGGTTACATGATCTGGAGCTGTACACTTAAACTTTATGAATTTTAATTATATCACTGGCAATAAAAACAAAGACAAAATAGTGATACTATTTACCTAATGGAATTTATGTGCCATTTAAATGAGTCTATTCATGTCATGAATAGTTTTCATAAATTATAAAATAAATTATTTTCATTGTAACTGTTATTTGCTTTACATTTAAGTTTATAAATCTTTAGTTAAACATATATTTTAAAAATAATACGGACTTTTCTCTCTCATATACTTTATCAAAAATTTAACTTTCAGAAGACAAAAAGAATCCCATGATTGTGATGAAAACTGTCAGAAAGTATACGTACTGACATATATACAAAATACTTATGTAGTTTCAATGATTATGTATAAATCAGAGTGGAAACCTCCAGCTCTTGGCAGGATACACTATACCAAAATTCTTAGTATTTCATGCCCAAGTTTGACGAGTAATATAAAAACTTCTACCAATATTTCTGGCTTCTGACTATATAAAAGAATTTATATGTAAATCAATACGTGTGTGGATTAGGAGTGAGATTAAGTGGTGATGATGTGAATACAGTTGAAAAGGACTTCACATTTGATTCTTAAAAAATATATTAAAAGGTTATAGAATTATAATGCCATAAGTTTATAAATCCATTCTAAATTAATTATCATAGGCTTTTTAATACTCAAAAGTTATGACTTGTCTTTGAGTAAAATATACAGTTAGATATATACTGAATCAGACGTTAACATGTTATAAGATAAAACATGTACTTAAGAAGCTTTTGAGTATAAAAAAATAGGTTGATATAGAGGTGATCTTGGCCAGAACATGATGCAACATATGAAAATATGAAGCACACAATTTTTAAAATAGGCTTTATATTTTAGAGCAGTTTTAGGTTAATAGAGCAGAAGGAACAGAGACGTTCCATACACTCTCTTCCTCCAGGTGTGAACACCTCACCCCCAAGAGTGGTTCATTTGTCATAACTGATGATTCCACATTGACATATCATTATCATCAGAGTCCATAGTTTAGGGTTTCCTCTTGGTGCTGTATATTCCATGGATTTGGACAAATGCATTATGTATTCACCATTATCCTATCATACAGAATAGGTCCACTACCCCACAAATCCTAGGTTGAAGCAAAAATTTTTAAAATAATTTTTCAGGTTTAATTTAGAGAGAAAAAAATGAGGAGGCACTGGTCAACAGAGAGTAAAGGCTGAAAGAAGAAGAACAGCAATTCAGAGATATTATAAAGAAAAAAATATAATGGTTTTGAGCCATTTGGGGGAAAAATGATCTTAGCCTTCATAAACCAAAAGCAATTCTGAAAATTGAGAGGCTTAAAAGGAATATTTTATAAAATGACTGTAGCTGCTCATAGTGACATTATTCTGATAATGGAATCAACTGCAGATTCTCACAAATGACTCTTACCAAGAATGCATTTATAGGAAGAACATATTCGTAGTTTTACTTGAAAAAACATTGCTTTAAGACATCTATTTAACTTGCTGGGGTGGTAGTGAGTAGAGAAGATTCTTAGAAATAAAATATCTACTTCTGGAGAAAGATCATGATTGTAACAAAATTTCACCCCTTGCCAAATGCCTATTGATTATTTCAAGATTTCAAGGTCCAGATCAAATGTTACTTTCTTGTTACATCTTCTTTTCAGGATAAAATTATTTATTATTTTCTGATTTTTAATACAACTTTATCTATTAAATCATTTATCTAGTAGATATTTATCAACAGGTATGCAGCACACATTTTATTGTGATAGAGATGCAGAAAAAATTTTAAATCTGCCTTTGAAAAAATAAATTCTAAGGGTGAAAAAATAGTATGGATAGGGAAAAAAAAAGTGAATAGAGGCCTAACTATAAAGCGTACCTTTTAGGATGGTATAATGAGGTCTAGAAGAAAGGGTTGCAAAGACATTTTCAAAGGAAAATTTGTTTCTGAAACAAGCCTTGAAGAAAGAGAAGGAGTTAATTAGGCAAAGTAAAAAAAAAAAAAACCTTGTGCATTTATCATATTACATGAAAAATATTTCTTCATGTATCTACCCCATATTTCCTCAATCTGAGAGCAAAGATAGGTATCGCAATTTACTTCTTTATTCTGCTAGCGCTTAGAAAGAGTACTTGGGTTTTAGGTGTCACTCAACAAATTAATAATATGTAACATGCAGACATGGAAAAGATAAAATAGTGACTCTGAGGTAAGTGCTGTTTTGCACTACAGGAACATCAAGAACAGAGATGGAGGACTTTATTTTTATTTTTAATTTTTGAGATGGAATCTTGCTCTGTTGCCCAGGCTGGAGTCCAGTGTTGCGATCTCGGCCCACTGCAAGCTCCGCTTCCCGGGTTCACACCATTCTCCTGCCTCAGCCTCCCGAGTAGCTGGGACTACAGGTGTCCGCCACCACTCCCGGCCAATTTTATTTATTTTTTATTTTTTTTTAGTAGAGACGGGGTTTCACCGCATTAGCCAGGATGGTCTTGAGCTGCTGACCTTGTGATCCACCCGCCTCGGCCTCCCAAAGTGCTGGGATTACAGGCGTGAGCCACTGCCGTGCCTAGCCGAGATGGAGGACTTAAAAAAAAAAAAACTGCTTGGAATTAGGATTTTGGTAAGGAAGCAACGGTGGCAGAACAGTTCTTGAAATTTTTTATATTTTTCCCACAAAATTAAACAGAACAGCTAAAAGAGAAAAAAAAAAAAAAAAAAAAAAAAAAACACACAGAGGACAATGAAACTAAAAGGTCATGGAAAATGAATTTAATAGTTAGGTGGAAAATATTCTCATGTAACTCAACATCTGAGTGGAAAGGGATGAACTATCAACTACAAAACCTACATAGAATCAGTACTTGTTCATGAGGAAGTAGGGGGAAGTAATGGAATATCAAATGGACCTAAAATCACCAGAATAACTATTAGCTGTTCACTTGATTTCAGAAGGAGCTGGTTTGAGAACAGTGAGTACAAAGGCAAAGGGTTAACATACCCTAGTGGGTAAGTGCAAAGAACTATGATAAGGTTTAAAAGAGATAAAATATTAATAATTTGAGCTCATGAGCCCTCAAAACTAACCAGCTACATTTCACTTTTAGAACAGTCCATTCTGGGGGGGAAAAACAAAGTTAAAAATAGACTCTGAGGGGAAAAGGACAAGGACAATGAAGATAAAGAAAAAAAGAAAGTCCAGATAAAATGTGGGAGGGAACAGCGCCAAAGTCTGAAAAACCAAGGCATGTATATTTAAAACTTGACAGATGAAAAACCTCTAGAGTTTTTATATTCTCTATTAGGAATTAGAGTTTAATTCCTAACGAAATTAGGAAACAATCCCATCATGTCTCCCATCTAAAAGTTCAGGAAAATACTTTTGCATACAAATGAGAAACGGAAATAGATAAACCCAAATTTTATACAATGTTCATATATTTAAAAAGGGCAAAAGTCTAAATTAGAACATAAGAACAAGTACACATACAATTTATGCATGAAGAGAAAACAAGAAAATTTTAAGATGTAAAAAAAAAATGACAAAAAAGCATTAGATAAAAATATAGAACAGAAGCAAAGTAGATCCAACTAACATATAGTAGAAATATCTGAGCAAAAAAGAAATTGCAAGTAATCATAACTATAACTTTAGAAAGCATATTAAAATAACATTAAATAAAATTTGAAATTCTATGCTGAATGAAGAAATGCACCACATTCCTGAAAAAGATCTGTTCATTCTTGGAAAAACTTACCTATAATGCCCAACAAGAAACTGCTACAGGTGGTTAGACAGGCATGAGACGGGGCAAGAGAGGGCTCTCTCTCACCCACTAGGAATGTCAGGCAATGGCTTGGCAATTATCAGATTTTCTCTATATAAATGATAAATTGGCACCCAGTGCCAGGGAGAGGCCATTTTTTGATGGTCCACACCTGTTGCACTAAAATGTTAATTGACCACAGATGCCAGGGAGAAGCAACTTTCTGGGCATGCACATTATCGTGCCATTGCACTCCAACCTGGATGACAGAGAAAGACTCCATCTCACACACACACACACACACACACAAAGAGACAAAATGGTGAAGTGTGACTTTCCGGGGGGCACATCACCAGGAAAGGGAAGAAACCCTCAGATGGGCATGGATACAAATTCCTGAACATACTGTGCATGCTCACTTCCCAAGCGTAAGGAGGGCACTCATGCAGGTAGCCCGCCCTAAGGAAAGACTCATGGGAAAGGGGCCAGCCTCTAAAGTCCTAGGATCAAAGTTCAACACTGCACCTGTTCTTCAAGTTGCCCGCTTGGGTCTTCCAAGCATACATTCTTTTCTTTCCTGTTGTATCCCCTGTTTAAATAAACTTCCACTTGTGCTCTGAAACTTACCTCAGTCTCTTTTTCTGTCTTATGCCCCTCAGTCAAATTCTTTCTTCTGAGGTGGCAAGAACTGAGGTTGCTGCAGACCCATATGGACTCACTGCCGATAGCTCAGATACTGTCCACTGGTAACATATTTGGTGCCAGGAGACTCAGATATTTGCTAACCCAAGCAAAACATCTTAATAAATTATGGATGTTACAGGAAAAGAAAAAAAAAAAAAACTATCATGCAGACAGGTGAATGAAAGGGCTAGTATAGATAAGAGAATCCAATTGTCATTAACTTTCAAAAGCTGAATAAGAATAACATTATGAACATTTTTATAATACAAAAGAACAATTGGTCAAGATTTTTATTTCCTCCTAACCTGCTTTTCAAGTATAAGCACTACAGATACCCTATCATCAAAATGAAAATTTTCCAGGAATATATTTCCCAGAATTCTTCTAGAGAATGAATATTTTATAATTAAAATTGTTGGAGAAATATTGAGATATAGTAGTTATCTTTTAAATATATATTTAAATGTAGAGTAGAATAAATGAGGAATAAAAAGGAGAGTGGAAATTATATAATATCTGTTATCTTCTCAAATGTTGATACGGTTAAAAAAACAGAAAAAGTATATCCAAAATATTTTAAAAAATATTTTCTTCAATCAAAAGGTTGAATGCTGTATTGACATTCTGAGAATGTTCTTTGTGTAATGTAGAATGATGCAAAAAAAAAGTCATACTTTAATTTCACCTTCCCTTTTGTCCTTGAGAACCATGATTCTTTGTGAGGAAAAAAAAGGAGTAATAAATGTGAGCTGAAGAATTTTGTAAATACTAAGTAGACTATAATTTAAACTGAGAGTATCAATTTAAGCTCAATGTATCAAACTCAAAAAATCATGTATTTCATTTTAAAGACAAAAAAGCTCTTCTAGCTCTGACTACATCAAAGGCCTACAAACAATGACAAATACAGTAACACTGATTGTAGCAGCCAAATTGAAATACCATTTACTTCTAAAACAAAACAAGCTTTCTTGGAGAAAATGCTGACTTCAAGTCTGGAACAAGAAAAGGAACAGGATGAGCTCAGAAAATCTTGTTTTATAATGTATGGCTGTATTGGTAATTTTTTTCTTCTCATTAAGCAGTTTTTTCTAAAGGTGTAATATTTTTATTTTATTTTTAAATTATTATACATCAAAATGTTTTCATTTGTCTTTTTTTTTTGTGGACAGTTCCAACAGTCCACAATTTTAGATTCATGTAACCACTTCCACAATCAGGATACAGTATGCATTCATAATTTCTTCCAAATTCCTCATTTTATTTCCCTATAATATCTATCCACCCATAATGTTGGCAACCACTGACCTGCTCTCTATCACAGCAGGTTTGTCTTTGAAGAATGTCATATACAGTAAATGTATTTACATAGTATATAACTCATTAAGACTGGCTTCTATCACCAAATGTAACATCTTTGAAATTTCTCCAAGTTATTGCACTTATCTATAGTTTGTTCTTTTTTATTGTTGAGTGTTATCACATTGAATAGATTATGACGTATTGTTTATCCACTCACTTACTGAAGAACTTTAAGTCATTTTCAGTTTTGGTATATTAATGAGAAAGTTGCTATCAATATTCATAAACAGGTTTTTGTATGCAGATAAATCTTATTTCTCTAGAATAAATACCCAGGAGTGGAATTGTTGGTTTATTAAAAATTGGTAAATAGTTGCTCTTTATGGTAGGCAAAATTATAAGATGGTCTCTTATAACATTTCAATCCACTTCTATACACATTCTCTATAATTCCCTCTCTTTAGGTATATACAGGGCTGGTGAATAGTATTTGATATCACTTACATGATTATGTTATCTTACATGACAGCAGAACCTTTGCCTTTGTAATTAAAATGCCTAGTAAGTTGACTTTGCGTTAAAAAAAAAAATGGAGATGCTGTGAAGAATGATGTTGGTATTTTGATGGGAATTGCGTGGAATTTGTAGATTGTTTTTGGCAGTATGCGACATCCAGTGGGTGATGGAGCCAGAGATGGAGGAGGAGGAGTGCATGGTGTTGGAGGGGGAACTGTGGAAGGGGTTTTGTTGGCTGGGATGAAATTAGAGAAGGAAGACTTGTCCAGAGGAGGAGGCATTTTTGTGGGTTCTGCATTGAGGAGGAGGATTTGTAAAAGTAAACAGGATTGTCAGAGAGAGAGAGAGAGAGGAGAGAGGGGACTGCAAATGGAGATAAGCAAGGCACCTCAGATCATTTACCATTGCATTGAAGGAAGTTTTCTAGATTCCATTGAATTTGGAAGTTGAATGTTCTGTTTTTTGGCTATTGATTATTATTGTTCAGTTTACACTGGGGCTAGACCACATTACAGAGGAAAGTAAGGCATTCAGTTTAAACGGAGTCTGCCAAGCCCTGGACTTGGAGGTTTTGGTTGAGACATGTCAGAATGACGTCTTGAGGAGGCTTTGAGGAGCCTTGCCCCATACTTGTGGCCAGGAGGGTGAAAAATATAGAGGAGGGGAGTGAGTACCCTGGAGGTGAGTAAATACTCCAGAGGGGAGTGAGTACCCCAATTCCTCCCCAGAGAAGGGATGGAGGAGAGCCAGGTGTTCCCTCAGCTCTTCACTGTGCCCTGGAAGTTGGAGTGGCTGAAGTGGCGAGTGTTCTGAGGCCATTGCTTTAGAAGGCAGAACATGGTCACCTGGTGACCATGGAGACCTCTCACCCAGCTCTGGGATTTTCTGGCGAACCGGCAGAAATATGAGAAAATATGGAAAGGAGGAACAGGGAGACTCACCTAGTAATTGGAGACCAGTGTTGGATGTGATGTCCAGCAATGGGATTGATCCTTGCCAGAGCTGCCCAAAAAGGGGAAGGAAAAAGAGGAGGAGAGTTTGATCAGGATCTGGAGGTTGCCTAGGGCCAGAGAAGAAGAGTGAATACAGGATACGGGGCTGGGAACAGAAAGTCCACTCAGGATCTGAAAGCAGTTCTGGGTCTAGATTTTGCTGCTTGTTGCTTTCCAGGTTGCAAGAGAAGACTTACCTGTTTAGAACCCAATTCCTGTCTTAAGTTTCAGCACCAAAATGTTAGGTTTAGAAGAGAAAATGAGGGTTAAAGAAAAATACAGAGCGAGAGAGAGTAGTGTCTCTACAGCAAATGCAGGTATGTTGCAAAAACCTGCAGAGGTAGGGTACCAGCTTAATGCCAGAGCCCACCACTGCTTACAGGCTGGGTTACTTATAGGTATGGGCGGGAGGGGTCTGAGCAGTATGGCTGGCTTGCTGCCTGGCAGATATTTATAAGATGTTCATATGGTCAGGCAGTTTGGCCCTTTTTTCAGTGGGATGTGATAGGATGTTCCTTGGCCCTTTGCTCAGCAGGATATCACAGGGATGTTCCTTTGGTTGGCCCTTTGCCTGGCACGGTAGGATAAGAAAGTCAGGTGGTTGGGCAGGATATATCTCACCGCTCATACCCCCATGGAATCTTTCACCTTGACCAAGGTCTGCAAAATGGTGGTGGGAGGAGGGGCTTACAAAATGATGCAGTTTGGACTAACAGATAGTAATTTTCTTACAACAACAAAAACGCTTTGCCACTTCTTCTAACCTTCATGGCCTCTGATGAGCAATCTGCACTGTACTCCTATAAGAAGTCATTTTTAAAGTTTCTGGTTGCTGTTGAGATTTTTTTGTTTGTCTTTAGTTCTGATCAATTTTGAGCAATGTGTCCAGGCATAGAATTCTTTGGATCTATCCGTTTACGTTTTGTTCAGCCTTTTGAATTTGTTGGCTTATGTCTTATGACAAACTTGGAAAATTTTCAGTTATTATTCTTTCAAATATTTTTCTATAAGTCATTGTGTGTGTCAGTTCTAAAATTTTAATTTGTTTTTTTCTTTATTTTATATCTTTTCCTGATATTTTAATACTTGTTTCAAGAGGTTTTTTTTTTTTTTTTTTTAAGACAGAGTCTCACTCTGGTCCAGCCTGGAGTGCAGTGGTGTGACGTTGGCTCACTCAAGCTCCACCTCCTGGGTTCACGCCATTCTCCTGCCTCAGCCTCCCAAGTAGCTGGGACTACAGGTGCCCACCACCACGCCCAGCTAATTTTTTTGTATTTTTAGTAGAGACGGGGTTTTACCATGTTGGCCAGGATGGTCTTGATTTCCTGACCTTGTGATCCGCCTGCCTCGGCCTCCCAAAGTGCTGGGATTACAGGCATGAGCCACCATGCCCAGCCATTTCAAGAGTATTTTAAAACCCTTTTATAATACCTTCATTAAAATCCTTGTCAGATGATTTCAACATCATGTCATCTCATCTTTGGTGTCTTTTGATTTCATTTTTCCTCTTGGTTGATATTTTCATGCTTATATGGATGTTGAGTAACCTTAGTTTGCTTTGGGAATTTTGATTGTTGCATTTTTAGACTCTGGGTCCTATCTATATCCCAGGGAGAATGTTGATACTCTTGTGTTAAACATCTGTGGACTGTGGGTCCAATTTCAACCACATATTCAAAGACTTTGCAGTGCTATTTGGATTTGTTACATATTTGAGCACCCTGTACAGCTCAGTCTGTAACCAGTCAGAATTCCACCCATTAGTTCAATGTTTAAAGTCTTAGGTAATTAGGATAAGTTCATGTATTACAATTTAGTAGTGAGTCCCAGAGTTGAAAAACATTTTCTCACACTCCTTCTTCTCACTATGTCTCCAATACATTCCAATTCCATAGGTTCTGTATTAGTCCATTCTTGCATGGCTATAAAGAAACACTTGAGATTGAGTAATTTATAAAGAAAGAGGTTTAGGCCGGGCGCAGTGGCTCAAGCCTGTAATCCTAGCACTTTGGGAGGCCGAGACGGGCGGATCACGAGGTCAGGAGATCGAGACCATCCTGGCTAACATGGTGAAACCCCATCTCTACTAAAAAAAATACAAAAAACCAGCTGGGCGAGGTGGCGGGCGCCTGTAGTCCCAGCTACTCGGGAGGCTGAGGCAGGAGAATGGCATGAACTTGGGAGGCGGAGCTTGTAGTGAGCTGAGATCCAGCCACTGCACACTCCAGCCTGGGCGACAGAGCCAGACTCCGTCTCAAAAAAAAAAAAAAAAAAAAAAAAAAAAAAAAAAAAAAAAAAAAAAAAGAAAGAGGAAGAGGTTTAATTGGCTAATGGTTCTGCAGGCTGTACAGGGAGCATGGCAGCCTCTGCTTCTGGGGAAGCCTCAGGAAGCTTCCAATCATGGCAGAAGGCAAAGGAGGACAAGGCATCTTATGTCACAGGAGCAGGAGCAAAAGAGAGAAAAGGTAGAGGTGTGCTACACACTTTTAAACAACTAGATCTCCTGAGAACTCACTATCGTGAGAATAGTACCAAGAGGGACGGTGTTAAGCCATTCGTGAGAAACCCTCTTCTGTGATCTAATCACCTCGCACCAGGCCCCACTTCCACCACTAGAAATTACAATTGAACAGGAGATTTGGGTGGGGACTCAGATCCAAACCATAGCAAGTTCTTCTTTTGATCCTCTAGGCAAACACTCCTAAAGAGTAAAAAACAAAACAAAATAAACAAAACAAGACAAAAGCACAACAACGAGTTTTGGCCCTATCTTTTTGGAGTCTCAAGAAGAGACAGGAATGCTCTCTACTTTCACAGTTACCACCACCTAGCTAGAGCAATATAAAAAGGAATACTAATTGTATCTTTGAAATTTAAGTAAAAGACAAGATGTTATACTAGAAAGCTTATAATACTGGAATTCACAATCCCTTAAGTTCAAATCATGGCTCTAGTCATTTAAAAGCATATTACTTGGTCTGGATACTTCATTCATCTAATCTTCAAGGATGTCATTTACCAAGAAGTCAAAGTAATATATAAGAAGTAACCATAAAGTGTATACATTTGGATCCAAACAACCTGCAATTTCAAACAGTATATGGTGGTCATGTCAATCTATCTTTTCTCTAATAAGGTCATAATTTCATGCCTCAAATAGTTTGGAATCAATCACAGACAATTACATGAATTCTAATATTTCTCATATTTTTATTCATGGCAGTGATTATGTAGTTACATTACTGATTCTTGCTCTTATTGTGACACAGAGGTAAGGGGGGAAACATTGAAATGAAAGTCTTCCTGAATCATTAGTACTATTTTTTTTAAGACAGAAATTATTAGAAATAAAAACACGTGTCTAAATAAAAACATATTTCCTCTCATTGGGACAGGTTGCTTTTGTGTGTGTAAGTAGGTACAAAGTATGCTCAAATGTAGAAGGAACATAAGACAATTAAAATAGTACAATTTTGCTATGATAATTGTGTATGAAGATGATGGATACTGATAAAAAAATAAAGATCACATTCACATAAAATAATTGCTATTATACAAATGTAAAACGACATGAGTTGGTCTATATAGCTCTAAATACTGATACAATTTATCTGTGGTTTTGTCATAAAGAGGACCATTCAAACAACAATATTTTTTCAATAATTATGACCACATGATGATATTATATTATCCTCAGACTCCTCCCATTCTCAATCTACTACTACCAAGTTCCTCTCCCTGGTAGCAAAGTTCTATTTATTAAACGGTATTGCAAGCTGAGGATTTCCATTAACTCATTTCCTTTGATCCAGTGTTTCTGATTGCTCATTCTGGAAGTCAGATTTCCCTATAGATAAAAATACAAAATAATATAATTCCTCTGATCTTTGCTATGACATTCAAGAGAAGAAAAATAATTCACAAATCCAATTATAAAATATATAATATTAAATAAAAATAAATTTAGAAACTAATTTGCATCATAAATATTAGATATATAATATTTATTATTTAAATTACCATTTATGCCTTTATAATAATAAGAGTTAAGCAAATCTTATTTAATCTTATATTTTATTCGTATTCAGAATTGGGTACACTTTTACTATGTAAGTAAAAAGTACCACTTCTCATATTCATTTTCCAAGCCATTCTCAGGAGTGCATTATTTATGAATATAGATGTTCATCTGCATTGCTCCTTTCTAAAAGATTGCTATTGTGTCTAGATTAGACAATGTGTTCAAAACTCAAAGTAGAGTGTCTGGCACATCATAAGTCTCGGTAAATCTTGCTTCAGTTCTCTCCTGGTCCTGATAAATTAACAATCACACTATCAAAAAGTTCATTATCATTTTTGACATAATCTAGTTATTGAAATAGAGCTGTTTTCATTCTTTCATTGTAACTAAAATATCTTAATATAGCAGATAATTTACATTTTAATTTTTCTTCCAATGCTAAAAGAGATTTGACTACAGTCACTTATGGAAAAAAAAAAGCATAAAGCTTTTGGCATTATCATTAGATTATGAGAAAAAAAGTATTTTAAAAACTTAAAATAATTACACAATTTTAATGTTTGAAATTAGAACCCAGTAATTTTTCTTTCATGGTTACCTTAAAAATACATGCATTTCCATGGCAATAATACCAGAGTTTTTGTAAAAGAGCATAACTATTGCCCAAAAATATCAGTGTTCACTAAGATTTCCCTTTTCTGTTCTGAATTCTCTATTCCCAATGATATAATTCTAAGAAATGGTTGTTAAATATATATTAAGATATTTTGAAAGGAGTAGGAGAGGTTATGTGGTTTCAATTTTATCATTAGTTAGCAAAGTATATTTATATACCTTTTACTTTGCAGCTGTTAAAATAATAGTGATGATAGTGTTTAAAATACATACATTTGAAATTATAGATCTAATGTGTGTATATACATAAAATGTGTGTTTGTGTGTATATATGTGTATATAAATATGCAATATATAAGAAGTAACTGTAAAGTTTATACATGTGGATCCAAACTACCTGCAATTTCAAACAGTATATGGTGGTCATGCCAATCTTTCTTTTCTCTAATAAGGTAATAATTTCATGCCTCAGATAGTTTGTAATCAACCACAGTTACATGAATTCTTATATATATATAATATATATATACAAAAGAATATATAATATATATAATTCTTTTGTGTGTGTATGTTATTCAGTGACAACATTGCTATACATTTTTAACTGTAGTGTTATTTAATTCATTTAATCTCATTTTAACTATCTAAATGTTATGATGTAAAAATACAACTTTCAAAATATATTTTTGATAGAAACTTGAGCATTAGCTAAATGCCCCGTTTTTTTCCTTTTGAGGTGGAGTCTCGCTCTGTTGCCCAGATTGGAGTGCAGTGGCGTGATCTTGGCTCACTGCAAGCTCCGCCTCCTGGGTTCATGCCATTCTCCTGCCTCAGCCTCCAGAGTAGCTGGAATGACAGATGCCTGCCACCACGCCTGGCCAATTAACTAAATGCCCATTTTATAAAACTTATTTGAAAAAGGGAATTAATTTTCAAGATTCAAGCAGATAAATCTACTTAAAATAATGTCTTAAATATAAATAAAATAAACAAATCTATGGATATATTTATATATTACAGTATATAATATATAAATTATTACATAATATATAATACAGTAATACTACAGAATATTTGTATTAATACATAAACTTATTTGTTCTGACATTTTTTCACACTCTGTCCCTCACTTCTATAAAATATGCTTAAGAATTCTCACTTTGTGGTTATTACAGAGAAGATTCTGAAGAAATAAAATTATAGAAATTAAAATTAGATGTTAGATTGTCTATTAATTAGTTGTAAAATGAACTGAATAACAAACAAAAAAAATCACAATATTTTGCAGTTGGATTTTGGCTTACAAGGTTGTGGTCAGTAACCTTTGGATGTTGGTAAAGAAATAGTAATAAGGTAAAATAACTAAATATTTACAGTATATATTAATAAGAAACTATTGAGTAAAAATGTGCAACTGAAAATAAATATTAAAGATTTTAATTTTTCAGTTAAGGGTAAATACAAGAAGATGGAATAATAATAAATATCCAATGTTCAAAATGAGTAAAGTTCAGAGACAGTTTTATAATTTGTCAATCACATCAGAATAAAATATATAGAAAGCTATATTTTATAGGGAATGCCACACCTTTTGGAAAACTTTGTAAGTTGGGGATAAATAAAATCTTTGATTCTAGAAGATTTGGGTTTCTGCTGTCTCTTCTCTCTCACTTGTCAGCTGGGTAACTTCAGTGGCAGTAACAAAGAAAAAAGTTACAAACATATAGACCCACCAAAAAGGAGAAAGCAGCTCTTCTTCAGACTCTATCTGAATCAGCATACTATTAACATATTTGATCTTTGCCTATATAATAAATTTTGAAACTAGCATCGGGTTAACATTTTTATTTACACACATCTTTTAAAGACTGACATTAAGAATTTTTGCAAACATTTGAAATAATTATTATTTCCTTTTCTATAAGCTGCCTATTCTTTTTTTTTTTTTTTGCCCATTTTTGCATCAGATTGTTTTTTAAATTGCAGGACACTAGCAAGTGCATGACCTTCCAGGGACTGAAGCTGCCTTATCTCTCCGCAGCTGCCTTTCTGGTTCAAGTTTGAAAAACTCCATCCCAACACCTTTGTTGGGCTGCTGTGGCTCCGCCTGTGAAATGGGTTGAAACTTCTGGCTGGTCTGAGACCAAGGGAGAGACAGAACCACGTGGTCCCACCCCCACAGGCACTGGCAGTCCATGGAACTTGGATTAAAACTACTGAGGTGACACAAATAAAGACCCAAACTGAAGGATTGGTGAGGAATATCCCCACCACCTCAGATGAGCAGACACTACCATCCACCTCAGTGGATTCATTTAAATTAATTACATATTATAGCCCCCCTTCTCTCTTTTTCTCTCTCTTTTGCTCTTTCTCTCTCTCTACATACATGTATTCTCTCTCTCTCTATCTCTCTCTCTCTCTACACACACACACACACACACACACACACACACACAGGATATGTATATACATACACACACATATAGTATGTATATACTACATATATATATATAGAGAGAGAGAGAGAGAGGGAGAGAGAGAGAGAGATAATATCTTCTTCCAGAAACTTGCCATTGCTCCATCAAGAGGTAGAGATATTCTTCTTGTGAAACTGGTTGGGTCCTTATAACTACTTCAATTAAATGTAACATGGCAGAAATAACATGGCACAACTTACAAGATTAGGTTAAAAAGTACAGTTCCTGCCAGGTTCTGTTTCCTGGGACACTTACCAATGGAACCTGATTACCTGGTAGTAGGAAAATTCAGACTCATTGAAACACTACATGCACTGTCGTTATTGGGAGAAGGCCAAGCTAAGGTACCAGCCCACTGCAAGTATTAATTACCACACCTGATAGTGAAAAGCCTTAGATAAGTTCAGCCTACGTGTAGAATCAACTTAAGCTTTTAATTTGTTAGTTGAATCTCCAAGCATCATTGAATGGATAGAACAATTACCCTTCTGTCACCTGATTTTCAGACTGCCCCATTAGATTTGTGAACATACCAAATATTTGTTTTGCACTGCTGAATTTTAGGGTAATTTTTGACATAACAACTAGAATAGTAAGAATCGCCATAAGCAAATTAAATATATGGAATTAATTAATAGCAATAATATTGAAATGGAATATAATTGGCTCACTCATATAGTCAATTTTCTTAAGATGACCAATGTATTACTTGACAAAAATAATATAGCATAAGTAGATGAAATATACTTTTTTTATGGAGTCATAGCTAGAAGAAACAATGTACAAGTTGACAATTTTGGTCTCTCATGAGGCTAAATGTTTCTTGAGAGTGGAGATCATGTCTAATTTAAATTTTGGCATAGGAGCTTAATGTGATTAATTAATGAATTAATCATTAAAACAAGTACTGATGGAATGATGTAATGGCATTCTCTGTACTGATTGAAATTAGTATTGGACATTTATACTTCTAAAAGACAATAATTATAGAAATTGCTAACTACTTCTACCCTTCAAATACATATGCATACAAACACTAGATTAATGAAATCTTAAAGTCATCATGTAAGGAATATAAATGTAGATTTGTTTCTAGTTCATGATTTAAAAAATTAGTCTTCTCAATGAATGGCAGGACTAGAATATAATAGTAGTATAAGTAATTACTAGTAATAAGATTTTTAATATTAATTACACTACCTTTTTTTAACCATTTTTCAACCTATGAGAACACAAGTTCTCCATAAATAGAATTCAACTAGTAAGCAAAATATCTGTGAGTTAGATTTTTGACCAGTAATAATGTAGCAAAATCTGTCTACATTGTACTTGTTCCTGTGTAAAGACATGTTTCAAATTACTCACAATTTGAACAATTTGACACTACACACTACAAATTTATATGCCATCTGAAAATACTGTTTGTGCCTGAATTGCTTGAAATAGTTAAATCAATCTCTTAAACTAAAAAAAAAATTTGTTTATAAAACTATTGGTGTGATGCATCTGACATCTGGACCAATTGTCAGCTATAGATAATTAGGTCTCTTAATGGTTCCATGTATCTATTTTCAATCTAGATCAGACCTTGTAATTAAAACGTCTTTAAATAGGATACAGCTTTTTTAGATAATGCAAAATTCTGATTGAATTCAATAGAGGGATGCTATATCACATAACCTTTGTCTTTAGACAATCATTACATTTTTAAAGTTTTCATGCTTGACTGCCTAAAAGCAATGTAAGGTATTCTATATAGACCTACGAGAGTAGCAGTTTTGTAAGACTTGAACACTGCTACTGAATCTATAGATATCTCTGCTATATAAAACGTCCTCCCTGGCATGCAACTAAGTATACCCTAAATATTTAAGAGGTTCTTTACTAGATTGATGATAAAACTTACTGTGTTGATTATGGATAGAAAACAATAAACTTCTGTTGAGGATTACAGGTTGGGCCATTGGTGAAGTTTCTTCATGATATAAATAATTCCAGCCTCTCATCTATTTCATTCTCAGGCACATCACAAATGACAGCATGCCATGGATCATTAGATTCATTCATGAATAGTTTAAAATCAGCATTTTGATTTTCAACTACATTCTACCAATGCAGTGTTTAGGCTTTTACATCACATGTTTCATTAAGAATTGCAAATAATTTGCATTCTCTACCAGGGAAATACGTAATAGGAATATAGGCTCAGTATTCCTTTCCTCTTCTATTAGAAACATGATCCCAATATTTCCATTACCCCTTCCTTAATATATTCCTCGTTGAAGGGACTGTCAATTAAAGTATTTTTTAACTCCAGGAAAGTGGCAAGTTCCTAATTCTAATGAGTGTCTCCTCTGGGATTTAAAATCTTGGACAGAGTGGCATAGAGAAAATTAAGAGTGCATTTGTTAGTTGCTACTATGTACAACAGGTTTCAGAAAATGAAAATCAGCTCTCTGTTTTATTAAAAGTTTTAATGGAACATAGCCATACTCACCTATTGATGCATTGTGTTTGGTGGGTTTCATGCTACAATAGCAGAAGTGCATAGTTGCAACAAAAATCAGATAGTCCACAAGTATAAAATATTTACTAGTTGGCCCTATAATAAAAAGGTTTGCTGCTCCCTGACCTACAACATCAGAGCTGCTATAATTTCTACTTTTCCTGAGCCAATTTGTTCAGTTATTATTTGGGGTTTGTAAAATATCTAGAATCCCATCAAAAGTTCATTTGTTCTCAATTTGATTAGAGTCAGTTTCTTCAGCTTATATTCAAAGAGCATCAGTTGACCTAAAAATTGTTTTCACTGGGGTGGGAGTGGGGGCAGCAACAGATCTCTGTATTGAGTATTTGGAATTACCCACACTAAAATGGGAAAACAAACAGAAGCGAGACTGTAGTTTAAAGACTAAGATGAGAAAAAAGTAACTCTTCCGGATATGAATTATCAGAGCAGTTCATGGACCTGTCAGCTGTGGCTCCTGGATCCTTTGAATTAACTGATAATTCTAACTGCTACTGTAGAATAAGTTAAATATCACAAAGAATGCATACACTGCAAAGTGGAATGCTTATTTATGATCACACTGTATTTCATAAAATTTTAAAAAATGTTTTCTGAATTAGGATGAAGTTGTTTTCTCCTTTCTGTTTTAGACAGAGTCTCACTCTGTCAACCAGGCTGCAGTACAGTGGCACTATTTTGGCTTACTGCAACCTCTGCCTTCTAGGTTCAAGCTATTCTCCTGCCTCAGCCTCTTGAGTAAGTGGGATTATAGTCACGCTCCACCATGCCTAGGTAATTTTTTGCATTTTTAGTAGAGATGGGGTTTCACCTTGCGAAACCTTGAGTGATTCACCTGCCATGGCCTCCCAAAGCATTGGGATTACAGGCGTGAGCCACTACACCTGGCCGGTTTTCTTTTCAGAAAAAGAAACATAACTGAGCCACCCTTAATTGGGACAGATGAATTCATGGTCCTTCATAGCCCAAAGTTGATATGTTTTTCCCTGCATCAATGTCTCCAAATGACCATTGTTTGCTGCTAATATGTGAAGTAACAAATATATGGAGACACTCTCTGATACGGTCTGTGTCTCCACTCAAATCTCATCTTGAATTGTAGTTCCCATAATTCCCATGTGTCATGGGAGGGACTCAGTGGGAGGTAGTTGAATCACGGAGGTGGGTCTTTCCCATGCTGTTCTCTTGATAGTGAATAAGTCAAGTCTCAAATGATGGTTTTATAAAGGGAGTTCCTCTACACAAGCCCTCCTGCCTGCTGCCACCTAAGATCTGACTTTGCTCCTCATTCGCCTTCCACCATGATTGTGAGGCCTCCTCAGACATGTGGAACGGTAAGTCAATTAAATCTCTTTCCCTTGTAAATTAACCAGTTTTGGGTACGTCTTTATTAGCACCATGAGAACAGAATAATACACTCTTCAATTTGCTATATTAAAAGGTATCCATTTTACCTACAGAAAACTATAGCAGCTGTAAGAAGACTTCTCTAAATAATATAGATTAATAAATGTCACTATCACAAGAACAGCATAAGCCCCACCTCCATGATTCAGCTACCTCCCACCGGGCCCCTCCCATGACACATGAGAATCATGGGAACTACAATTCAAGATGAGATTTGAGTGAGGATACAGCCAAACCATACGTGACATTATTAAGTACAGAGAGGCAGCCAAAGAATATGAGTCATTGCAGGTATCCATGTCAATAAAAACAATCACAATGATGCCTCATATCTATGTCAGAAAAAATATTAACATAATAGCTTATTTTCTGTTTCCACTGCTATATTTCTTTTCTTACTCCATCTCTAGAATTGTCCGAGGCATTGTTTCTGTTTTTTTTTTTTTTTTGCTTTGGTAGCTTTCATGTTATGAAGCAAAAATCAGCACTTGCTAAATACATTTAAGACAACTCCTTTAGTTTGTTAGTGAAGCTCTAGACTAAGTGAGAAGGACTTGTCAAATTATTGTAGCAGATAAAAGGATCAAGTTATGTTTTAGAGTTTATGAGGCAAAAAAATAGCTATATCCAGTAGTAACAAGATATATTACCAAAATATGAAAGAACAGAATTTTTGGAATAGGTTCATAAGGAAAATGGGAATTTTTTAAAGTTGAGAGATGAAGGACACATTTTCTTTCCTTTCTTTCTTTCTTTCTTTTTTTTTTTTGACAGAGTTTCACTCTTTGTTGTCTAGGCTAGAGTGCAGTGGCATGATCTCGGCTCACTACAACCTCCACCTCCTGGGTTCAAGCAATTCTCCTGTCTCAGCCTCCCGAGTAGGTGGGATTACAGGCACCCGCCACCATGTCCAGTTAATTTTTGTATTTTTAATAGATACAGGGTTTCACCATGTTGGCCAGACTGCTCTGAAACTCCTGACTTCAGGTGATCCACCAGCCTTGGCCTCACAAAGTACTGGGATTACAGGCTTGAGCCACCACACCCAGCCAAAGGACACATTTTCATACACGCCCTAAATGAAGGATTGTTATAAGATGTGGCTTGAGCACCTTATAAGTAATGCTCTCATCTTGAATGTTTCAGAAAAAGAGCTCATTCTTGTGCTTGACATAGAAGTCAAGCAGCTCCCAGACTTTAAAGGATTATTTCGGTCTACAAAATGCACATGTCTGTAGCATCTGATATGAATCAAAGATGAATCTAAATATGCTGGATTACTTCAAACACTTAAAGCCATTTTTTTAAAATGATGATGATGGTGCAAGAGTTGTCAGTATTGATGAGATTGAATTATTTTACCAATATAGATGACTGGGAATCAGAAAATTAGATTTAGGAACTAAAGAAGTGTAAAATTCCTTGCACCCTGTTATAATCTGCAATATAACTGATATATAGGTCCTGTAATACATAATATTAAAACTGTTAAATTATTGTTTCTGTTTATAAATGAAGAAAGCACAAGAGAATCATGTTCTCTGACTGGTATGATAGAGTAGATAGAAGGAATGAAGTTTCTTATTGTATAGAATAGATGTAGCCTGATGACCATTTGAATACAAAATCAGAGGTAGCTACAACATTTTATAATGACTCTTGGGTTTGTGGACATGAGTACTATTGTTCCTGGACCAAACTGAGGGTCGGGCTGCTATAGAAAGAGAGTTTTTATTTCTGTAACCCGTTACAGGGAGAAGGTCTGGAAATTATCACCAAGCCAACCCAAAATTAGAAAGTTTTTTAGGGCTTATATACCTTCTAAGCTGTATGTCTATATATAAGTGTGCATTCATCTAAAGACATAAGTGATTAACTTCTTTTAATCTATAACTAAAGTCTGAGTTCTGAAGACCTTTTTTCTGGAGCCTCAGTAAGTTTACTTAATCTAAATGGGTCTAGGTGCTGGGGTGATTACTCTTATCTTGTCTCCTGCTAAATCATGGGGGTTTTGGGGAGTTCCTTCAGACTTCCAGTAAACTTGTTTGTGTAGGCCTGGGGAGTTTCTTCAGACTCCCAATAAAATTGTTTACCCTAAATGGATCCTGTTAAGAATTCCTTTGTTATTTTTGTCATGCTAAATTTAAGGTTCAGGAAAGGCCTAGGCAAAACTCTTGATGGGCTTTTGTTACATTCCAGCCTTTGTATAAGGGAACTGGCTTGTTTTTTAGCTTTTAATATTTAACTTAATCACTCTGTCCATACAGAAACAGTTGTAATGGAGGCCTGAGTTAGTGAAAACTGACCTGCCACAATCGCCACTGTGCATGATTCCTATCATACTTGTATGTTTATTCATCATGAGAATCATAGGGAGATGGGGTATCCTAACCTTTCTGGCTACTTCCTTCTGAGAGAGCGTCATTGTTACAGTGCAATGAACATAGCACTGGAGTGAAAGAAGTTGATTTGTTCCTGGTAGCACTCTCTGTTTCGGAGATTTAGAGGCATCACCTGCTGAAACATGTAGTCTTCAATTCACAGAGCTTTAAGTGAGTACAGCTCAGGTTTTAGTGATTCCCAGTTAGAAAAAATAGGGGCAAAGGAAAAGAAAAAGAAAAAAAAAATGAAAACATTATTTTGGAGACTTGTAGTCACAAAAATTAGAATTTAATCCAAACTGCAGAAAATAATAAAAATTGCAAAACATTAGGCAAGACTAGAATTTAACAGGTGTACCATAGTTTTTGAAACAAAATTTTTCTCTCTCCATTTTCTCATTTTCATTAAAAGATAAATCATGGTAGGACTGGTTTGGTTTATTATACTTGGCCTAGTTATTTGTATGTGGTGCGGCAAAAATAATTATTTTTTCAATAGGCCTTTGAAATTGGCTTTTATGGAACTTTGTTCCATAGAAGGAATCTCAGATAAGACTTTTTAAAGCCCAGCCTAGCCATGGATTGTGCCATCAAATACCTATTAGTTAGGTGAAACTTCCTTTTCTTTTGTGGTTTTAAGCCCTCCATGCATTAGATATTCTAAAATTACAGCTTTTTACTTTATCCCCAGACTGAATAGGTTTAAGACTGAAAGGATGTTAATTTCAAATCCTTATTTATGGTTGTTTGGCATTTTTTGTTTTCCCAAGATGAAGTCCATCCTGAGATAGGACAACGATAATTTAGCAGGTAAAAAAAGATTGAGTGTAAAAGAAAAATTATATAATTATTTCAGAAAAAGTATTCTCAAGTTAAAAATCAAAATAGATAGATTTCTTTTCTACATATGGGTCTTGCTATATTGTCCAGACTGGAGTACAGTAGGTATTCACTGGGGCAGTTGTTGCACACTGCAGTCTCACACTACAGTTTCAAGCTCAAGAGGTTCTCTGCCTCAGCTTCCTGTAGTTCCTGAGTAGCTGGAACAAGAAGTGCATTCCACAGTACCCAGCTAAATAAATGAATATTTTAAAAATTAGAGTATTGTAGGAGATCAGAAAATTAAGAAAAAAAATTATGTCAACTCCTTGATAGGTTAATTGGCTCTTTTTCTTCATAGAAGGACATGTTCTTTCATAAATGAATAAGAAATCAGAGATTTCTGATATAGCGAAGGTGGTCATTATTATATGACTTATAAAAGTTTTTTTTTTTTTTTTTTTTTACTCAAATAATCAAGAATTGTGTTTAATTTGGTACTGGTGGTTAATTTTCTTGAACTGATCGTGGTTATTAGAACTACTATCTTGAATCTCTTCTGTTGTGCTATGTCCCACATTTGGTAACACTCAAAGGAGATATAAGCTAAAAACTCTTGCTCTGTACTAAACAAGAATAATCAAGATCATTAAGACAAATTTTCCTGCATAATTTGAAAACTGTGAGCTAACAGGATGCAAATATATGAAGAGATTTATGATAACAAATTGGCTTATGCAGTTATGGAGGTGACAAGTCTCAAGATCAACATCAAGTAGGTGAACCAAGAGAGCTGATTGTGTTTTTCCAGTCCAAAGACCAGCATGCTTGAGACCCAGGAAAAGCAAATGTTTCAGTTGGAGTCCAAAGGCAGGAAAAAATGATGTCCCAGTTCAAAACGCAGGCAGCAGCAGGAATTTCCTAGTACTCTTAGGAGGGCCAGCTATTTTGTTCTATTGTGGTCTTCAGCTGATTGAGGCCTACTACCCACGTTAGGAAGGACAAATCTGCTTTACCCAGACTATAGATTTAGATGTTAAACGCATCCCAAAACAACCTCACAGAAACATGCAAAATAATGTTTGGCCAAATATCTGGTGCACTGTGGCCCAAAGTAGTAGACACACAAAATTAATCATCACAGCATGCTTAATAATTTACAGCTGGAAAAATGAATGATTTGACCAATAAATAACTCTAAATGTAATATTTTTTCTGCATACTGAGGTGTTTATACATCCAAACCAATAAATAAAATGGGGTAAGAACCTTTGCCAAGGATGCAAGCTTTAACTTCAGGCCTTTGCAAATTTTTAATGAGTCTAATCATGTCATTATTTAAATATAATTAGCATATTTTAAATACAAATTACTTCTTAAATATAAACAAACATTTCTACATTTCAAACTAAGGAAAGGAAAGCCAACAATACTATGAAATTTGCTAATCAAATTTATCCTGAAAGCGTAACATATTTTAAAATCTATTACTGTTAGGATCAATTTCCTTTTATTTTTTAAAGGAAGAGATGAAGAGATTTTTCCCGAGATTGAAGAAAAAAAGCCAGATTAAAAAGATTATTTCCAAGATATATTTTTAAACTGTATCAGCTGTTTAGTATTTTGGTACATAAAAACCTTTTTTTTAAAATACAATTCTACTTTCTGGGAAATATTTAATTTCATTTAATTTTGATTACTATTACACATGGGAAAAAGAATATGACTGGATAATATATTGAATGTGTATATGTATGTGTGGGTGTATATTCAGATAACAAAGAATCTTCCTGTTATAAACTATAAAATGAAATAAGGTTATTTTATTTTGTGATAAAGAAAAAGTTTTTATTCTTTATATAACGGCCTCTTTTGGTATTTTTTTCCAGTTTTAGTCATTCAAGTTTCATTAATCAAGCTCTTTCTTTTTTCTTTCATTCTTTACATTTTACTTACATCTAATATGTAGAAAGATTGCGAATCATATGAGAAAATGATAAGCTATCTTTTCAAATTTATCATAGTACTTAAGTAGCATGAAGTCCTATTTAGGAATATAGACTGTGAAATCACAATGTCTAGTTCAAGTTCAAGCTCCACATTTGCCATGTACTAGATGTGCGACCTTGGGCAAATTACTTAACCTTTCTGTGCTTCAGTTTTCTCATCTGTACATAAAAACAAAAATAATAACTCCTTCATAGTATTGAGATCAAGATTAAATGAATCAATATTAATATAGTACATGGTAAGTTCTATATACATGTTAAAGACAAATATATAAAAAAGACTATGTGCTGACCTATATACTGTAGCTTTTCAGTATTTATGAACACTTTCATTTGATGTTTTTGGGGACTCTCAATGGATACTCAGAAATTTTAAAATTTGGAAATTTGAAAAGCTAATATTTATTTTTCTGTCAATAGAAACTTTTGACTTTACATTTACTTCTGAATTAACTGTGACAAATTATGGAACAGACAATATTCCTCAAGCAAAACTTGTCTGTGGTATCCTTTCAAAAGTAGCACTATGACTATAAAAGAAAAATTGTTTTACCTACTGCAAATCCATTTAAAAATAATTTTCTGCTCAATAAAGATGTTTGTCCTGCAAAATTTTAATGCACATAATTTTGGCCAAAACAACAGTGGAAACTGATTACATGTCAGCTACATTAGACAGAGTGTCGGCTTTATAATTGCTATGCTGTATTGCAAATCCTGGAATAAGATTATGTGACAGCTGTTCCCTTGGTTTGTCCATAAAATTGAGATGTTTGTTTCATAAAGCAACCCCTGTGATCAAATATTGGTTTTAATATGCAGCTAACAAAATTACCGAAATTCGGGAAACAGAAAATAATAATGATACAAAATAGTTAACTCTCATTGCTCTTCTTCCATCATTTTTATAGCTTTACTTGGTAATAACCATATTTGTAAAGAGTACATATGTGCCTGTGCTTGTAGAAACAATCTTATATCATATTTATATGTAAAACATATAAGATACATATATTACATATATATGATTATTCTATGATATAATAAAAAAAGCAGAGAGAGAGAGACCATAGGGAAAAGGACAATACATATCTATATGGATATTTTATCAGCCCTCTATGAGATTCAGAAAGTATATTTCTCTGCAATGCAAAATTATACTGTATATATATTAGATCCACAAAGATACCATAAGTCTAGACATTTGATTTTAGTTATAACTACGTAAAGTAATATTCGATAGAATGTTTTAAAAGAACTATTTGCCAGCATCCTTCCACATGCTGAAGTCCTATCTGTCAACATTCCTACCCTATCTTTTTTATATTTAAATGTATCATATTGTGTTATTTTAAGACTTTTATATAATTCAAACTTAAAAAAATTATCACTTGGCAAAGTACTTGTTTCCCTTACTAAGATAAAGTGTTTTAAACGATGAGCTCATTTCTTTCCCAATCTTTGTATTTTCAGCACCTGACAGCTGTATATTATATAAGTTTTCAGATCAAGAGCGGAGTCCTGGGCGGGGCGCTGTGGCTCGCGCCTGTAATCCTAGCACTTTGGGAGGCCGATGTGGGCGGATCACAAGACCAGGAGATGGAGACCATCCTGGCTAACACGGTGAAACCCTGTCTCTACTAAAAATACAAAAAATTAGCCAGGCGTGGTCGTGGGCGCCTGTAGTCCCAGCTACTGGGGAGGCTGAGGCAGGAGGAGACTGGCGTGAGTCCGGGAGGCAGAGCTTGCAGTGAGCTGAGATCCGGCCACTGCACTCCAGCCTGGGCGACAGAGCGAGACTCCGTCTAAAAAAAAAAAAAAACCAAACAGAGAGAGCGTACTCTTGGCTGAAGATATTGTCATTGCCAGATACAGAGTATTTAACAGGATAAGGTCGTCGAGGCAGGAAAAGATGAACCAGTAAAATGCATGCTAAGCAGCAAAGAAGAGTGAAGGGAGTCTTCCTACGCTTGTATAAAGAAAATTGTAGTACAGTGTTCTCAAAGTTAAGTGAAAGACTATGTTTTGAGAAAAGAGATATAAATGTTGCTGAGAAGCAAAATGAGATGAGGCCAGAAAACAGATTCTTGGATTTAGCAATGATCAAAAATTTAGTGACATGGATAAGTGCAAGTCGGGTGAAATTGAAAGGTCTATTGGAGTATGTTTAAGAGATAATGAAAGAAGAATAATTGGAGACAATCAGTGTAGAAAGTTCTCCTCAGGCATTTTATTGCAAAGGGTAACGGAGTAATGGGATGAAAGTGAAAGGAATGTCAGGTCAGAAGAGTTTTTATTGCTTATGAATGTTTTTCATATGGGAGAAACAGGCTACTTTTATCATATGTTGTGAATTATACAGTGCAGAAGGAAACATTGATGAAGTGGGACAAAGGGGTCAGGACTGAGGTTCACCATAGTATGACTCTCAACATATAGGCAATGCACATATATTAAATCACAGACATCCTGGGCAGCTGTTTGCACTGTTTATCACTGAATCCCCATGCCCAAAGAGTAAAACCTCTCGATTTGTGGGGTACACTGGAAAAGAAATATTGAAATCAATACTAGTGGATAGCCCGTGATGCATGCAGCAGTGATCATGTTTTGACAACACATTAATGCCAATGGACCATCTGTCTTCGTCACTGAAAACACTGAGCTTAGCAATATGCCTCCTGACCTTGTGTTGTATTGGAGGGGAAAAAAGGCAAAATTCAAAAGTCTTCACATCATTTCCACTTAGTTTATGTAGAAAGATGTCTCTGGTCTGGAAAAACACTTTTCAATAATTTCAATCTTTTTGATTCAAACATTTAAAGACACATCTATGGACCATCAAAACTTTCAGGCATGAATTATAAATCCATCTCTTGCTATCCCTTAAAGAATGTGTATAGAATGCAAGTGCTTGAAAGTGACATTATTGGTAGTGTAGTCTTGAATTTATTCCACATAACAAAAGTAACAAACCAATCAAACTTTATGTCATCTGAATCAATGGTAAATTTGGAAGCTGCCAACAGTAGCCACTGTGCTAGAGTGAGTGCAATGAATATATTCTGAGAATTTTATGTGGCAAAATGGAACAGACTTGGAATTTATAATGTGAAGACAGTTTGACAATTTTTTTTTTTTTATGTTGGAATGTTGTAAATCTAAGATAACATACAGTTTTAGAAATTAAACTGTTTTGATTGATTTTGTAGTTATGTATTGTTACCTCATGTACTCAGAACATAAAAATATGTTTCTCTGTAAATATCTCAAAATTAACTTCTAATGTTTTCTCTTGTTTGAAAGATTGTAGTCTTGTATTGTTATAATACACAAACATTCTAAAGAGATTTATATAAGTGGAAATTTAGATAAAATATTAACAATTTAGTATTATTTGTCTATTATTAGCTAAATTATTACAGCAAGTTTGACAGAAATAGAGAAAAATTAAACTACATTAATTCAGTCACAGTTATTTAGATAAAATAGAAATAATTATCCTGAAGGACAATTTCAGGAGTTAAAAGTTACTAAGAGAAGAACTCTATTATTTTTAAATAACTTAACTCTACAACAGCAACCAAAGATTGGTCTGAAAATTCTGCCTCTGAAAATTTGACAAAGATAAAGAGCAGAGGAAAACTGCTTAAGATGATGTGCTCCCAATCATCACCTCCATCTCTGCTCCAAATACAAAAGGTTTTTAAAAAGAAAGCTAAAAATGTATTTATTCTGAAAAAAAAAAGAAGAAAAAACCACCACAAATAAGAATCGCTAGGGGCTATAGGTAATATAAATCTTTGTATATGATGTATTAGGGTTTTGCAGAGAAACAGATCAACCTATTTGTTCTGTATATACATACACACACAGATATTTAGTTGAAAGAGTTGGCTTATGCTATTGTGGAGGCTGACAAGTCTGAAATCTGCAGAGAAGGTCTGCTGGCTGGGTACCCAAGGAAGAGTGAATGTTTCAGTTTTCACTCTGAAGGCAGTCTAGAGATGACTTAGAATTTCTTCTTCTCCTGGGGACCTGTCTTTTTTCTAATGCCTTTAACTGATGAAATAAGGCATACCTGCTTTATGGAGGATTATCTCTTTTACTCAAGGTCTACTGATTTCAGCATTAATCATATCTACAAAATACCTTTATGGCAACATTTGGACTGGTGTTTTATCAAAGAATGGGTACTGTAGCCTAACCAAGTTGACACACAAAGCACACTATAACACACAGAAAGTCACTGACATATAAAATTCGCTATTACCAAGGAAAAGCTGGTAGAGTTTATAGCCTATAATTTGGGCTATGCTTTTATAACAAAACCTATATTCTCCATGTCACCAAAGATAGGGTCCCATACATAGAAAAATATTATTTCTGGCCTCAGAAGTCTAGAGAAGTAGGTGAAGGTGGAAAAAATAAAGTTAAGAAATATGATCTAACTGGCAAAAAAGTAAAAAAATACCTATTTAAGATTAGTCTATAAAATACAATCCCAAATATATGTTGAAACATGACAGTAAGACAGCCAGCCTATGAATACACATTTTGAGATGAATTCAGTCTGTATAAAACCCCCAAAAAGCAACATTCAAAAACCTATATGATGTATATATTTTTTATCCTCAAAGAAATAAGGAAATAATACTATCAATAAGAAAAGAAGTAATTACTTGTGCATGAAGGTGACCTGGTTCAAGTAAAATAAGCAAGGAGCCATAAAAAGCGATAGATTAAAAATACTGTAAATACAGTAATAAAAACAGCATGGCACTGGAAAAAAAGAGTAGATACAATTAACAATGGAACAGAATAAAGGACCCAGAAATAGACCCACTCAAATAGAGTTAAGTGATCTTTGCCAAAGAAGCAAATGAAATACAATGAAAAGAATATTTTCAACAAATGCTACTGGAGCAATTATACATTGACTTACAAATTTAAAAAAAATGAAGTTAGACACAGACCTTTCACAAAAATTAACTCAAAATTGATCTTAGACCTATGTATAAAATTCAAAACTATAAAACTCCTAGAAGATAACATAGGAGAAAATCTAGATGACTTTGGGTTTTATAACTTTCTAGATAGGACACCAAAGGCATGATCCATGAAAGAAATAATTGATAAACTGAACTTAATTACAATTAAAAAGTTTTGCTCTGCCAAAGACACAAATCACATATCGGAAGAAAATATTTACAAAGAACATGTTAGATAAAAAAAACTGTTATCCAGAATACACAAAGAATTCTCAGAACTCAACAATAAAACAATCCAATTAAATAAATGGGCAAAAATAGCTGACAGACCCCTCAACAATTACAGATGAAAAATAATATATGATATTATATATTATTATATATTATATAAAATATATATTATATATTATATAAAACAATATACGATATACAGATGAAAAATAAGCATATGAAAGATGTTCAACTTCATATTTCATTAGAGGATTGAAAATGACAACAACAAGATACCACTGCTTACCTATTCGAACGGCCCAAATCCCAAACTCTCATAACACTGAATGCTTGCAACAGCAACCCTCATTCATTCCTGATGGGAATAAAAAATGGTGCTGCCACTTTGGAAGACAGTTTGGTAGTTTCTCATAAAACTAAACATATTCTTGCCATACGGTCCATCAATCACACTCCTTAGTATTTACTCAAACGAGTTGAAAACTTATATTCATGCAAAAGCTTTTATACAGATGTTTATAGCAATTTAAATCATAATTGCCATACCATGGAAGCAATCAAATTGTCCTTCAACGGGTGAATGGATAAATAATCTTGGTATATCCAGACAATGCAATATTATTTGGCATTAAAAGGAATGAACTTTCAATCCATGGAAAAAAAACAAACAAACAAACAAAAAGAGCAATCTTAAAGGCATATCACTAAGTAAAAGAATCCAACTTAAGCCGGGCATGGTGGCTCACACCTATAATCCCAGCACTTTGGGAGGTCGAGGCGGGCAGATCATGAGG
Source organism: Piliocolobus tephrosceles (assembly GCF_002776525.5). Taxonomy (NCBI): domain Eukaryota; kingdom Metazoa; phylum Chordata; class Mammalia; order Primates; family Cercopithecidae; genus Piliocolobus; species Piliocolobus tephrosceles. The sequence goes on along the minus strand of NC_045436.1, from coordinate 26,983,666 downwards.
TCAGGAGATCGAGACCATCCTGGCTAACACAGTGAAACCCCATCTCTACTAAAAATACAAAAAATTAGCCGGGCATGGTGGTGGGCGTCTGTAGTCCCAGCTACTGGGGAGGCTGAGGCAGGAGAATGACGTGAACTCGGGAGGCGGAGCTTGCAGTGAGCCGAGATCGTGCCACTGCACTCCAGCCTGGGCTACAGAGCGAGACTCCGTCTCAAAAGAAAAAAGATAAAAAAAATAAAAAATAAATAAAATAAAAAATATTATCAGTAAGCACCATACTGCTGCATCAAGTAACATTCATTTTCACTGCAGTATACTATTACACTGAGGCATTCTTTTACATTCCATCAACAAGAATATTTGCACACATTGTCAATTTATTTTAATCAAGGAGCAGTAGAACCATTTCCAGTTTTTTCTTACTGCAAGTAAGTTATTGTAAATTTTCATCCTTCTATCTCCTGATATGTGCAAGTATTTTTCTAGGGTATTAAGACAAGGCATAGATTGCTGAAGCATATGGGATAAGAATAAGCTTTATAAGAAAATGACAACTTGTTTTTCATAGGGCTTATATATTCCTGGAATACAGTGGTACACTCCTGGAGTAAAATATTACAGTCCTGTCTATATTATGAACACATTGTCATCCATATTTGTTCCAAAATCTTTCCTGCATACTTTCTTACCTAAAAGGCACCAAACAGAATTCCTACAAGTAAGTGAATTTTATCCTATTTTCAAGATAAAATAATTATCCAATAAAAGCTATATACTAGTGAGAAAAAAGAGTCCCAACTTAGATTATTCAAGCAACTGTGAAAATAAACAGGAACAATCAATTAGAAAACTACATACTCATATGGCTTATGAAAATTAATGAAACAATACTGAAATAATCATTGTCCTAATCCAAAACTGTATTGAAAATAAATTGATGGAACATATGGAACAGTTTATATGCAAGGACGCTTCTCTTTAGAAATATTTATACATATAGCTAACCCAATATCAAATAAAAGACTAAGCAAAAGAAAAGAAAATGCATGGCAATTTAAATATAAGAAAACAATCATTCAGCAAACTTTAATATTCCTTCTCGTTAAAAAATGTATTATATGGCCAGGCACAGTGGCTCACCCCTGTAATCCCAGCACTTTGGGAGGCCAAGGTGGGCGGATCACGAGGTCAGGAGATCGAGACCATCCTGGTGAAACACGGTGAAACCTGTCTCTACTAAAAATACAAAAAATTAGCCAGGCGTGGTGGCGGGCGCCTGTAGTCCCAGCGACTTGGGAGGCTGAGGCTGGAGAATGGCATGAATCCGGGAGGCAGAGCTCGCAGTGAGTTGAGATGGCGCCACCGCATGCACTCAAGCCTGGGTGACAGAGCAAGACTCCATATCAAGAAAAAAAAAAGTATTATAAAATCAATATTAAAGAGATAGAATATTAATAACAAATGTATTGTGTTCTGATATTTCAGGAATAACCACTAATATGTGTGATATATGAAAGTAATAACCTTCACAGTTGACCAAAAATAAGATGTCTAGGAATAAATCATATAAAGATTTGCAAAAAAACTGATGAAGTAATTTATAAAATGTCATTCATGTACATAACATTATCAGCTCAGAACAAAAATGTACAATTCTCAAGCTACCCCTTGACTTCATTTATTTCTTTATATTCTGAATATAATTTTTAAATGAATCCAGTATGAATTATTTTTCCAACAAGTAAAGCAAGCCATCATGTGCTGGGTACTCAAACTCTCAGTGACTGAGGTATTGATACCAGTTGTCTGTCTATTAAAACATTTTAGTATCTTTTCCCTAACATTAAAAATTATAAATTTTAGCTCCAAAAGGATAGATTTGTGCTTGTAAAAATTATAAATATATTGCTCAGACAGGGATCTTGGCAATTCCCTTAAATTACATAAAATGATACTACCGGTACTCTTGTGTTATAAAGAATAGTTTTTATCCCATTACTTGAATCAGAAAGTTGTATCAATGCCTTTTCTTTCAAATGTCAGCAATTTTCTGCAAAGTTATTGGAAAGTGAGATTAAAATCTATGGTGACTTTGGAGATCATCTAGTATGTCTCCTTGTTTTATAAATTAGGAAACCAAATTGTTAGTGGATTTCCCAAAATCTCTAAACCTTGGTATGACAGGAACTAGCAGTAGGATTGCTATTTCCAAGCACCATATGTTTTATTTATTTTCTAACACACACTTATGGAGGATTTATTTTGTGCCAGGCCCTTCCCTCTGTGGTTTCCTGATAATAACTTGTATAGGCCTGGTGCCATTTTTAATATACCATAGTACTAAATGTCTTTCCATAAAAATTCTGAAGTACCTATCTGATATGGTTTGGCTCTGTGTCCCCACCCAAATCTCATCTCAGATTGGAATCCCCACGTGTTGAGGAAGGGACCTCTAATCCCCATGTATGGAGGGAGGGAGGTGATTGAATCATGGGGCTGGTTTCCCCCATGCTGTTCTCATGATAGTGAGTTCTCATGTGACTGGATGGTTTTATAAGCATTGAACATTTCCCCTGCTCGACTTCTCTCTCCTGCTGCCAAGTAAAGAAGGTCTTTGCTTCCCCCTTTGCCTTCTGCCATGACTGTAAGTTTCCTGAGGCCTCCCCAGCCATGTGGAACTGTGAGTCTATTAAACCTCTTTCCTTTATAAATTACCCATTCTCAAGTATTTCTTTATGGCAGTGTGAAAACAGACTAATACACTATCAATATTAGTTTTGTCAAATAATTTTCTAAGGTAAAATACGTGGTGTGAATTATTCTATCACTTCCCTGAAATGAATTTAGCCAGTAATTATGATAAGAAGACTCAATATTTTCAATATTTTATTATCTCTCCTCAAATTATGACTCAGTGGTGTCATTCTAAAATGCATACTCAAATTTTTACTTCTGTGATGACTTAAACCAGTGATACGATGACTTAAAACTTGCCTTTAGAAGTACATGAATGACACAGAACAGGCATGAGCATTCGAGGAAGCTTCCAGTACTTGTTTTGATGAAGCAGATGAGGGTGTTAACCTGTGGTAAGCCCAACTTTACCAGGAAGAAAGAGAAGAGATTAGGCAAGGATCAACTCTCAGTCATGAATCAAAGTCTATGACTTTATGACCAAGCCTCCATATCCTTACTGCTTTCCAACAATTATACCAGTGCATCTAACAGAAAAAGAAAACAAGATGCATGTGTGTGTGTATGTATATATATATGTATATATATATATGTGTATATATATATGTATATATATATATAAAATATTTGAAAACAACTATGTTTTTGAAGGTATTTTCTAATAATTTTTAAAATGCTGGAAAATCAAAGCATCTACAGAAAAAATAAACACAGGTACTGTATTACACTTAGTTTGAAGAATCACAGTGAACAAACGGGCTGCTCTTTAATAGGGAAAAATCAGAACAGACTAGTTTTATGCCCATTCTATGATTTTTCCCCTAAACTTTGTATTGAATCACTTGGGCAATTCAGTTTCAGTAGAATCTGAAACAGAAAATTTGAGGTTTTTTGAATCTTCCTCTTCTATTTTTTTTTGAGACGGAGTCTCTCTCTGTCGCCCAGGCTGGAGTGCAGTGGCCGGATCTCAGCTCACTGCAAGCTCCGCCTCCCGGGTTTACGCCATTCTCCTGCCTCAGCCTCCCGAGTAGCTGGGACTACAGGCGCCGCCACCTCGCCCGGCTAGTTTTTTGTAGTTTTTAGTAGAGACGGGGTTTCACCGTGTTAGCCAGGATGGTCTCGATCTCCTGACCTCGTGATCCGCCCGTCTCGGCCTCCCAAAGTGCTGGGATTACAGGCTTGAGCCACCGCGCCCGGCCTCTTCCTCTTCTATTAATACCTAATGCAGTTACCAAAATATTGCTTTTTGATGAAAGGAAAGATAGCATTGTGATTGCAATCATAGACATTGACGTCAGACCACCTGGGTTTGTTTGAATTCCAATTTTGTCATTTATATACTGCATAAGTTAAGAGAAATTACCTAACCTTTGTGTTCCTAGTTTAAAAAAAAATATTAATAGTACCCACCTCAGGAGTAAGAATTGGTACAAGAGGAGTTCACATATGCAAAGTGCTCAGAACAGTGGCGGCCACATAGTGAGCTTTTTGCATTTGCTGTTATTAGTTGTCATCAAGTTACATTCTTAAAAAGAACTATTACATCTTTTCCAACTTAATCTGTCATTAGCTAAACAGGAACGTGTGTGTGCCAATAACATTTGCCTTTTTTCCACGTTATCATGTTAAAATGACAAGTCAAAACATGGAGATAGAAATTAAGTTTTGAAAAAAGCTGCTATTTTTTCCTATATGACACAAATGTAAACCCTCAGGTAAAAAAACACCCACTCAGCATAATTGCTGTACGAGTAAACCCTTATCAGTCATCACATTTTCTTTTCATTAACCCACATTTTCTTTTCTTTTTTGATGGAAAAATGAGTTGAGCTAAAAGACTCCAATATTTAAGTATACTTTTCTTAAAAAAGTTTTTTAAAAGGACAAGACGTTTGTTGTCAGAAAAGGGATCTTGTCCCAGACCCCATGAAGAGGTTCTTGGATCTCTTTGGGGAAAGAATTCAGGGCGAGTTGCAGAGTATAGTAAAGATAAAACAGCTTATTAGGACTACTTTACTACAGAGTAAGTCATCCTCAGAAAGCACAAGGAGGAACGCCCCTATCTTAGACATAATTCTTGCTTACATAGGATTGTAAGGCTAAGAATGGTATACTTTATTACAAACGCTTGTGATCAGCTTGTGACAGGCTATTAACATTATTTTCCTAGTAACTACTGATTTCAGCAAGAATTTATGATTAACTACTATCTTTAAAGTGAAACATATTTTTAAACTAAGAATGCTTTTTCTTCTTGACACTTTTAGGACATCAGGACATTTTTATAAATTCTAGGTCTTTATGTATCATTAATTTGTTTCCTCAAACATAAACATCTTGTGACCAAGCGTGCCTAATTCCCTGAGAATGTGACTGAGCAGTTTTGGTTTTATCCAGCCTTTATTCAAGATGGAGTCACTCTGGTGAAGATGCCTCTGACATGTTGATGTCTGCTCCTGTTTTGGGGAGAGAAGACTTCAGAGCCAGCCAATTATTCACCATAGAGAGAGACACAGCTCCCTGGAAGTAGTGCTCTTCCTTCACATGTCACTTTCTTTCTGACTTTATGACACTGGTCTTGCCATTTTTTTCTCTTCAGACATACTTTCAGTTTCATACCTTTAACTCTTTAATTTTCATTTTTAATTGACCCATTTTTTAAATTTTGGAATGGGAGTTTCATTATTGAAAAGTGCTGTGCCATATGTCATGACATTCTCAGCCAGGCCTCCATAAGAAATGCTACCTGTTAGCAATTTGCAGTAATTATTTCTTCGTATATGTTATTGAACTGGTCTTATCCATAGCCTTTAGGTTGCTAAGTGGTGAAAATAAGCCATTCAGTTTTAAGAACAAAATTTTTATGACTTTTTAACATTAAAAAAGAAAGCATTTTTCTTTAAATAAAATATATAAGTAACCTCTGAGAAAATTATCCAAAAATGTTATGTAAAAAGTTTGAAAGGAAATAGAACTGCATATACTCCCTATTAGCTCTATTCCTGGTCTTGGGAAAATTATTTGCCATTTTGGGGCCTTGGTTTCATAAGCCTCAAAATGTATCTGATTAAATGTTTTTAAGAATTACAAACATTCTTTTTTTGTTTTTTAATTTTTTTATTTTTGAGATGGAGTCTCACTCGGTCGCCCAGGCTGCAGTGCAGTGGCCCGATCTCAGCTCACTGAAAGCTCCGCCTCCCGGGTTCACACCATTCTCCTGCCTCAGCCTCCGAAGTATCTGGGACTACAGGCGCCCATCACCACGCCCTGCTAATTTTTTGTATTTTTAGTAGAGACAGGGTTTCACTGTGTTAGCTAGGATGGTGTCAATCTCCTGACCTCGTGATCCACCCACCTTGGCCTCCCAAAGTGTTGGGATTACAGGTGTGAGCCACCGCGCCCAGCCAAGAATTATAAACATTCTTGATGTAAGCAGTCTGTCATAGAGTATACACTTAGAATATTTTTTTTTCTTTTCTAACGAGAGTAATTAAACATTTCTAAGAAAAACTGAGCAAATATAGGCACTGTGAAACAAGTAATGCATTAACAAATCAATTTGGCCTTTTGCCTTTTTCTTTCTAAGGCTATTCTTTGGTTCAGGCATCAATCCTTTTTGCCTGGACTATGGCAATGGCCTCGAAATTCCAATAGTCTACTGTGATCTCCCAACATATTCTCCCATCTGTAACTGAACTCCCAAAGTCTGCTGTTAAGGAATACAGTTTTTATACTTTCTTGAAACATTATACCAAATACTAGACTTTTCAATGATTCCTTTTGGCTTACACAATGTCAAAACCCCTTCACAACCTGGTCACACTCACCTTTCCATCTTCATTTACAGATACTCTCTATCGCGTACTTACCACTCACTCACATCTCTGCTTCTTCTCTTGCATTTTCTATGCTCGAAGTGCTCTTATCTTTCCTCCAAAATGAAAGCTTTTCTATTCTTCGAGTTTTAAATAAAATATTTGGTCTACTGGAAAGCTTTCCCTAAGCAGACTTTCTACCAGAGCAATAACACCTGACACTCTATATGTCCATAACTCTCATGAACAGTGGGAACGTTCCATTTTACATTAAGCTAGTTTTTATTTACGTATAAGCTTTCTGTCTGGTTTCCCACTAATGACGCATCCAAACTTAACATGGTTAGCTTCCTAGAGCCACAATATTTTATTTTTGTATCTGTTGCATTCAGTATGTTTTCTGCCACATGCATATTTTAATGTTAGATCCAACCATCTTTTAGAGAGTATGTTTTGCTTTCAAACTTCTTCTCTAAATATGTAATGCATATCCCTTTGCTTTAAGTTAAACGTTATATTTCACAGTAATGTATTTAGATTTAATTCACTATTTTTTAGTTACAATCTGCATGAATAAGCTTTTAAAAATAGGAATGTTATTGAAAAAATGTTTTAAGTTATCCTGAACTTCTTGATGAAGGGATATAAATTTCTGATCACATGAGATATGTGTGGACAAGGAAAGGAGAACAATTTTTAAAGTTACTGAAGTGTTCATAGATCTTAAAATAACCAATATACAAATATGTATCCAATAGTATATAGAATTTTATGCCTTTCTGTTTACTAATTATAGTACAAGAGTTATTTTCTATTAATCTTCTATGTCATCAGACATCCGATGAGAATATAAATGGTCTAATCCCAAAGGGCTAATATCCAGCAGGTACAAGGAATTCAAACAATTTCACATGAAGAAAAATACATTTGAAAATGGGCAAAGTGCATGAACAGACATTTTTCAAAAGAGGACATGTAAGTGGTCAAAAAACATGAAAAATTGCTCAACATTACTAATTATGAAAAATGCAAATTAAACCAATCAGAATGGCTATTATTAAAAAGTCAAAAAACAAATGTTGGGAAGGATGCGGAGAAACAGGAATGCTTATACACTGTTGATAGGTATGTAAATTAGTAAAACTTTTATGGAAAACAGTATGGAGATTCTCAAAGAACTAAAAATAGAAGTTCCATTGATCCAGCAGTCACACTACTGGGTATATAACCAAAGGGAAAGAAATCAATACATCAAAAAGATACCTGCACTGATATGTTTATTGCAACGCTATTTACAATAGTAAACCCATGGAATCAACCTAAGTGCCCATCAATGGAAAAATGGTATATGTATGCTACAGAATATTACACAGACACAAAAAGATGTAATTATGTCCTTTTCTGCAACATGGTTGGAATTGGAGGCTATTACCAAAACAAAATAACTCAGCAATAAAAAGTCAAAAACTACACGGTCTCATTTATAAGTGGGAGCTAAACGATGGGTATACATGGAAAGACAGAGAATGGAATAATAGACAAAATATAGGAGGGTAGCCCAGGGGTGAGGGTTGAAAATTACCTACTGGGTACAATGTTCACTATTCAGGAGATGGGTACACTAAAAGTCCAGACTTCAGCACTACATAATACACGCATGTAAGAAACTCACACTTGTACCCCCAAAACATATAAAAATTAAAAAGATTAGAAAATAAGAAAAAGTAAATGGTCTAATTATGAATAGCAAATATATTTTCCATAATGATGGCTCTGAATAATCTGCTAAACAAATTTGTAATTTGATGGAACATATAGAATGAGCATATAAATGATACTGTTATATGACTCTGACTCAACATTTATTAAGCACTGGCAGAAAATAGGTGACATGATAATATATTCATTTAGGATGATCATTGCATTTATTACATGTCAATGAACACATATTAGTACCATATTCTAAAATACTATTTATTCACAATTTTCAAAAGAAATAATATTCTTAAAATGTAAAGTGATTCCTGATAGTTACATTAGCATGAGTGTTTCAACATAGGCTCAATGAATCTGTGTGTGTGTGAGAAACAGAACAAAAGCCCATCTGACAAAGGCTTTGAATTTCATACTACTCCCTTTTCTCCTATAATCTCTAGAAATTAACTTTTAGGGAGCTGTCATGACACAAAATGATTCATGATAAAATTGTTCATTGCTTTTTATTTCTGTGAAGCAACTGAAATTAGCATTATCATGTAGTCATTAAAACACATTTGCTTAAGAATAATCGGTGAAAAAAAATCTGCTACAGGGCTCTTGATCTTAAACCAGCATTTAGGACACTTTCATCCTAATGTGTCCTAATGCCACTTAAAGTTTAAGAGCCCTGTAGCAGATCTTATATCTGATTTCATATGTTTCAAGAAAATCTAATTGGACTGTCAGCATATAAAAGGAAAATTAATGTATAGTACAACAAATACATGTGCAGTCATGTGTTGCTTGAAGATGGGGAATATGATCTGAGAAGTGCATCTTTAGGCAATTCCATCATTGCATGAATATCATAGAGTGTACTTACACAAACCTAGATGGTAGAACCTACTACACACCTAGGGAATGTGGTATAGTCTATTGCTCCTGGGCTTCCAACCTGCACAGAATGTTACAGTACTGAATACTGTTAGTAATTGTAACACAGTGGTATTTGCATACCTAAACATAGAAAGATACAGTATAAATATGATATAAAAGGCATAAAATGGTACACCTATCTTGGACATTAACCATGAATGGAGCTTGCAGGACTGGAAGTTTTTCTGAGGGAGTCAGTGGGTAAGTGGTGAATGAGTGTGAAGGTCTAGGCCATTAGTGTACACTACTGTCGACTTTAAAAAAAGACCGTACACTTAGGCTACACTAAATTTATTTTGAAATATTTTTCTTTCTTTGATAATAAACACATCTTAGCTTGCTGTAACTTTTTTCACTTTAAAAACATTTTAATTTTTTTAACTTGATTCTTTTGTAATACTTATTAAAATGTACATTGCACAATTGTACAAAAATACTTTTTTCTTTATATCCTTATTCTACAAACTTTTTCCTATATTTAAATGTTTTACTTTTTTGAGTTTTTAATTTTTTTCTTAAAAATAAAGACACAAACACATACATTAGCCTAAGCCTACACAGGGTCGGGATCGTATCACTGTCTCCCATCTCCCCAGCTTGTCCCACTGGAAGATCTACAGGAGCAATAACATGCATGAAGCTGTCATCTCCGATGATGATGATGTCTTCTTCTGGAACACCTCCTGAAGGACCTGCATGACGCTGCTTACAGTGAACTTTAAAAAATACATAAGTAGAAGGAGTACACTCTAAAATGATGAAAATACATAGTATATACACAAGCCAGTAGTAACAGAGTAATTAATTATCTTTATCAAGTGTTATGTGCTGTACCTCACTGTGTGTTATACTTTGATACAACTGACAGATAGTAGGTTTGTTTGCATCAGTATCACCACAAACACGAGTAACGTGTTGCACTATGGCATTATGGCCGCTACGACATCTAAACATTACTAAGCGATAGGGATTTTTTAGTTGAATTATAATCTTATGGGATCACTTTAGTATATGTGGTTTGTTGTTGACCGAAATGTCATTATGAAGCATGTGACTATGTATAAAATTTAATGTGGGATGGTTAAAATGAGATGTATGTTTTATTATTTCATATTGCAATAAGATAAGTACCTATGTGTGTATAGCAAACAAATAGGTATTCTGTTTAAAATGTGGATACTCATATCTAACATAAAACACCAGGGTCAGAAAGAGCTGAGAAGAAATCCATTTTACCAACAACCCATATAGATTTAAATTATTCTTCTGATGAAAGTGATTGCATGTAATTCTTGGTGACTTCTGAATAAAATTTCTCCTAAGTCAAACTTTCCTCTGTATGTCATTTTGATATAAAGCAAAGCATCATGGTTAAGCTTTTCTTCAAATTTAGATTTAAATTACACTTAACGATGCTTGGGTATGATAGAATACCTGCTGATTTTTTCACTCATAATTTCTCCTTAATCTATAAAATGTATTATTAGTAAATAATAACTTTTAGAACTATAGAAAAATGCCTGATTATGTTGGAGATAATATAACAGTTTTCTACAGCCTTTCTAAATTCTAGCATCTACCCTGTCACTAAAGAATGTTCCCTAAGAATTTTTTTTGGCAGCATACCCCTCAGGAAACTAGATGTAATTTTAAAAATATGATCTGGAGATTTTGTTCTACAGATGATTTATTGTATAATCTTAGTGACTTTGGTGAGGAAAGATATCTAAGCCGTAGTGATAAGTTTATTAAATTCACTCATTATTTTACCTCTCTAGTTGAATTTGCACCTTAAATTCAGTATTCCCATTACTTTGTTTATTAACTCAAGGCCAAGGATTCAGGCCCTTTTAAAATGTGGTCAGCAGAATACTCTTGCTTCTGGCTAAACAAGAGTAGCACGTGGACAAAAAAATCTTTCCATGGACGTAAACGAGAGAAGTTAAGAAAAATTGCAAATGTATTTATTGTTTATTTGTTTGTGTTTGATCGTCTAAAGGCAGCAGAGCGGTGCAGAGGGAATAGTGAAAGACCTCATTTCACAGAGGGGAACTGCAGAGAAATAAGCAGATACCTGTAGCCACTTTTTCTCTTAAGATACTTCTGTTTGCAGGTATATGGAAAGGGGCAGAGGTTGTAGGCACAGGGCATGAGAAGAATGCCGCAGGTGAGAGTAAAAAAAAAAACTATTTTGTTATGTGGTTGAAGACACTAAATTTTTAGATGGGAGTTCTGATAAAAATGAGGGTCATAAATATAAACCTTAAAATACAGATGATTTTCCTTCAGGATGTCTTCAAGATCATGATGCTGTGTAGATCAGAGGCTAAGAAGGTGACACAAAACCTGAACAGCAACGCAGAGTTTTCCACAGACTTGCTGTACTGAATAGACAAAGTTTATAAAGTTCAGAACCCACGTGGGGACCAATCTTAACAAGTATCTCAGGCTTTCAGTGGTAATCACTGGACGGACATGCCTGAGAAGTAGGTGTAAAGCAGATTTAGAAACATTATTACTACAACTCTAATCCATCCCAAACTCAACAAGCTCCTGATTAGACGAATTTCATCAATTGCCTGCTCTATCTTCCTGGCAGAGAGAGGGGTAAACCATCTTTGATTAATGTTAACATAATTCAGAATCGTTACACTTTTCAAACAATATCTGATATTCAATAAACTCACTAGACTTGCTAAAGGATAGAATAAATGGCGAAACAGAAATATTAAATACAGATAATAGAGGAAGAATAATCCTCGATGATCTAAGTATTAGAATTAGCAGACTATAATTTTATAATATTTTATGTTTAATATTTTTAGTGAAGTAGAGGGAGAGTTGGAAAAATCAGATAAAGAGATGGAGAATAGCACCAGATAATTAAAATTCATAGAAACACAAAGTGAAATCCAATTTTAAATGGTTTCATCTGGAACTTTAAATTTTTACATATCATTAGCTCAAACCATATTGAAGCAATAATACAAGTGCATGAAAGTTTTAAAATATAATTTGTTTCCTCTTGAATCAAGTGCAAATTGGGGAAATTCTGGATATATGTTAAATACTGTAAGAATGTGTTTTTACTAGAGAAATTCAATTCAATACATGTTTAAAATAACAACAAAAGTATCATTAATGATTACTTCTCCCTTAGTCTAATGTATTGTTGTGAAAAAAAATCTAGTTAGAGCAAAGTTTTGTCCTCTCTTCTCATATTTACTGGTGAAAGGAAAGTTAATTTTGAGGTTGGTAAGTGTCACGGGAAGATTTCTAACATGACCCCCAAACTTCCCTTCCCTTGTTTTTAAGACACTCTAGTATCTCTCCTCCCCTTCACTGTGGGCAGAACATATGAAGATGATGAAATTCATTCCCATGATGATGTTCCCTTACATAGAAAGACGAAAAGATTTTACAGACGTAAGTGAAGTTTCTAATCAGTGTGTTTTAAGTTAATTGAAAGACAGGTTACTCTATGTGGACCTGAATAGGTGAGCCCTTAACGGCCTACTTAGGTTTCTATTGAGATCAGAGAGATTATGACTCTGGTCTTGAAAAAGCAAACCTGGGTGCATTCTATAGCTAAAAGAAACTGAAATCTGGAAACAGTTACATGAGCTTGGAAGAGGACCCTACGCCTCAGCCCTGGTCAACTAAGCACAGGACTCAGATAGATACGTCATGCCTGAACTTCCGATCTCAGGTATGTGAGATAATACATGGATGTTGATTTAAGCTGCCGAACCTGTTGTGATTTCTATGCAGTGATAAAAAGCTAATACAATAAGTCTGGACAAAGTTAGAAAGTGTTGTTCAGTCTTGTTCTCAGAAAACCTGCCTGACCACAGGGTGCATAAGACGATTCTTGCAAGAAAATCCTGTAATTTTTCTAGTTGTGCCGTTATATTAGTTAGTAAGCCTTTATCAGGAGTATGTACTAGCAAATTCACTTCTCAGATATAAAAAAAAGTTCTTCAATCAGCTTTCTTAATAACACAGATAAAGTTTACATCTTAATCTGAATCCTGAATCTATCTTTCTTGTAGTTCTGAATTATTTTGGAGGACATAAACAAACATTTATTACTGGATGTTCACAAACCCAAAAGTCTATAATATTTTCATTAGTCACCTCACAATAATATATTACCAATATTTTATACCATCCCTGCTGAAACAGTTGACAGAAAAATTAAACAATTAAAAAATAATGAAGTGTATCATGGCAGAAATGGCATTTCTCTATCAAAATCTATAATGATTTCAATGTTTTCAAAACAATCACCACTGAGTTTTCTTATCTTCTTGCTAAGGTTAAATAGGTTGAAAATATTACTTTTTCTTTTTAAATTACTTTTCCGTTTTAAATGCACAGAAATGGTCATGGTGGAATAAAATCTTTACAAATATAGTGTCCCTGAATGACGTCTGAGTTGTTGTTTGGAACGAATTTGTGTAACTGGCAGCTTTGAGCTTCCTAAATCTAATGTCCCAATTGTTTTTCCAGTAACAGGATGACAATGTTCTTAAATAAAATTGTCACTAAATTTCCTTTTGAATTCTGACTGCATGATTGAATAAATATTGTCTGCTGAAACTGGCTGTGAAGATAAGTATTTCATGATGGTTAATATATTTCATATGCAAATGTTTTGGCCTCATTTTATATTGGAAACAAGAAAGAAAAATTGTGTTATCTATTTAATTTAGAATGTACTATCAAATCAGATGCATAAGTCCCTGAAATTAGAGACTTCATTGTATCATGCTATTAAAATGGCACATTTTGTACTGAAGACAGTTCAGTGATAATATGTTGATTTCAGTATGCATAAAGTATTACCAGAAAGAAATATGTTCCATTAAATGTGAATTATTTGAGTACATAGCTATTATAAAAATAAATATATATACAGAGGCATGTAGGATACACACACATATATATGTATTTATAAATGCATACAACACACACTTCAACTTGGGCTGACATCACTGCCTCCAAATTTTTGTCTGGATTTCTCTCTGGAATTAAATCATCATATACTTTATCATGTGTATCTCTGGATTTCTTGAAACATTAGAGAGATACAACATACTACTTTTCCCCTGCAGAACATATCATTGTATAGATTATTTTAAATTTAATCTCACTTGCTTTTCTGTGCACATATTTTACTTAATAACATTTTAGTTGATTACCTAAATATAAATATATATAATTGTCATTTGTTACAAGATTTATAAGGATTATTTTTCCGCTCCCTATAAGTTTTAGTTCTAAAAAAAATTATGCTGTGTGAGAAATATATCAATTTTAGAATTTTAGAAATATGTGAATTATTTCTCATCCTTGAAAGCAGATTTCATAGTTTGCAATTCAAAAAATAAAATACTTTTATGTTTTCTTAGTACCAATTGTTCTCCCTTCCTAGATATAAAAGTATGGTATTTTATTATTGTTTGTACAAGCCAAGAACAGCCTTTTTGTGAAAATCTCCACACATCCATTAAACCTGTAATTCTGTTATCCCATTTAAGGTGGATTTACTTTGAGTTGGCCATAAACTTTCTTTTTGTGTTAGCTGCCAGCCTCCTTAGTCAATAATGCTCTGACCATTGCTTTTTCAAGAGTTTTTCAGTAGTATTTTCTCTAATACAATTGCATATATATATATTTCTTTATCCAAAATTAGAAGATGATTCTGAAAACATAGCAACATGAAAACATTAGTAGAATTAGAGTCAGTAAGTCTCTGAAAGAAAGAATTGGGAGAGGATAAAGAGCCAAAGATCCACAGGCAGGGAAAGACTCTCATTTAAGGGTGGAAATCAGATAGAGGGGAAGTGGATGAGGGGTTTGATGCAAGAGAATGTAATAGTATAACTTTGTGTCATGTAGTAAAGGCTAAAGGAAGGAAAGGAAAGGGAACAATAAAGCTTTGTGAATGTTGCGAAATGAAGACAAGAAAGTGACAGTGAACAAAATAGTACCGTCGCATTTGAAAAGAAGAAAAACTATGCAAAACAGTAGAGAAGAAAGTAAAATTATATGAAGGCCGAAAAAGTCTTAATTATTATCCCAGAGTTGTTCCCTATTCTCGTCAATTAAGATTATATTTATTGTAAAATAAAGTAATATCTTAATCTTATTTTTCTATAAATAAAAGGAAAAATTTTGAGATCCTCTACTGAGTCACAAATCTACTTCTGTGTCACTCTATGCTCAGATAGTTCCAGCTAATATTAAATGAAAAGTTGAGGAATTAAAAGAAGAGATTTTGTAACTACAATTTTAAGTTATCTCAGATAATTCAATCTCTTATAACAGTATAGAGCCCTATATCAGTCAGGGTTCCCTTAGAGAAACAGAATAAATGTTATATGGGATTATATATGAATACTGGCAAATTTGAAATCCATAGGGAAGATTAACAGTTTGGAAACTCAGGCAAGAGCTGATTCTAAAATACATATGGCAGGCTGGCAAGCTGGAAATCCAGGCAGGAATCCTATGTCACAGTTTCAAGGCAGAATTATTTTTCTAGAAAACCTTAGGTTTTGCTCTTAATGGCTTCAATTGGTTGGATGGCACCCATTCATATTATCAAGAGCAATCTACTTTACATAAAGGCAATTGATTATGGATGTTAGTTACATATAAAAAAACATTCATAGCAACATGTAGACTAGAGTTTGACCAAACATCTGGGTACCATATCCTAGCCAAGGTGACCCATAAACTTACCAATCACAAGCCCCTACCATAAAAACAAAACAAGTGATTTAAAACAGAAAACAGGACATAAGAATCGAAAGAATGTGGACTTAAAATAAGACGAAATGCAAAATTAAAAATACAGTCTTTTAGTTTTGTGAAACAAAAAATAAAATAATTACAAAAATGTTATGTAGTGACTCGCTTAGTCCATCTTAGGTATTTGAGTGAAATTATTTTTCTCTGAAAAAAAAAATAATTTCTTCATGTTTCTCTGAAGAGGACAATTGGTTTAAAGTGCTGACTGTCTCCTGTAAACCCAATCTTGGAGACACTCCAGAGACTAGAAATAGATTGAAGGATCTGTCACATTAACATAAAAGCGAGGAGAAAATTGTAAGATGTTTTTAAGTACTAGACTGAAAGAGAAACAATAACCTACAATAAAAGAGGTCTGGGAACAAAACAAGACAATTTTTAAAAATGTGTCAATTTCTCTTCTCCATATTGACCTGAATACTCTATAACCATACAAAGGCAGAAAACTAGTGTCCAATCCAGTACTATAAGGATCCAAGGTTAATATAAGTACAATTTTCAAGACTAACCTAGACAAACCTCCCTAGTCCTTCAGATTATAGTGCTTTCCCATTTGCTGCCTCTGAGAACTAGGTGATTTTAAATAAGGATAACAACAGAGGTACACACTATCATGCTGTCTTCTAGGACACCGTTAATCCGTACTCCAGACTCATCAAGCAAGGCTCAAGCTAGCATCTGGCTTTAGCTGTTCCACCATGGTACACATCATGAATATAGCTTCAAAGCATAAGAACTCACAGAAAAATAAATATTTAATATACTACAGTTAAAAGGAAGAGAAACTAGAGTACATTAAGCAGAATTTACATATTCAATAAGCAATCATTTAAAACAAGCATATATAATATCTGCAAAGATGTAAGGGAAGATATTGGAGCAAGAAGAAAGCACAGGAAGTCATAAAATATCAATGAGGTATCATTTATGGAAAGAACTAATTGAGATAAAGGACTCAACAGATTGAGTTCTAGAATGAAAATCAGAGAGGGATGAATTACTGACCTGCACTATTAGGTAGAGTAACTCTCCCAGTTGTTAGAAAGAGAAAAATAAATTTTAGAAGAAACATGAAAAGGATATGGATGTTGGAAATATAATTGCCCATACTTACAGATTTACTAGAAATAAAAAGTGATGAGGCAAATTAAAAAAAAAAAAATTATGGAGAAGGCCTGGCGCCATGGCTCATGCCTGTAATCCCAGCACTTTGGGAGGCCGAGCTGGGCTAATCACGAGGTCAGCCGATCAGGACCATGCTGGCTAACACAGCAAAACCCCGTCTCCACTAAAAATACAAAAAAGTTAGCCAGGCGTGGTGGCGGGTGCCTGTAGTCCCAGCTACTACGGCGGCTGAGGCAGGAGAATGGCGTGAACCCGGGAGGCGGAGCTTGCAGTGAGCCCAGATCACTTCACTGCACTCCAGCCGGGGGGACAGAGCGAGACTCTGTCTCAAAAATAAAATAAATAAACAAAAAATAATAAACAAATAAAACAAATAAAAAACAAAACGAAAAACAAATAGAAAATATGAATAAATATGAAGAAAAATAAACAAAAAACAACAAATAAAACAAAACAAAAAACAAAAAATGAAGAAATATTAAGAAAGAAAGGATGATGTAGAATTTCTGATATCATAAAGTACAAAACAAAATTCCACGCAAAATCATGTTCAGTAAATTTTAAGTCATTTTTTAAGATGGGAAATTCTAAAAGAGAAGTGAATCAAATTAGCTACCAATAAAACAGTAACAGTTTGATATTATACACATTGCACCTGTTGTCAAAAATAATGGAGTCGCTAACACGGTGAAACCCCCTCTCTACTAAAAATACAAAAAAAAAAAAAAAAAAAAAAAATTAATCTGGCGAGGTGGCGGGCGCCTGTAGTCCTAGCTACTCTGGAGGCTGAGGCAGCAGAATGGCGTGAATCCGGGAGGCGGAGCTTGCAGTGAGCCGAGATCGCACCACTGCACTCCAGGCTGGGCGACACAGAGAGACGCTGTCTCAAAAAAAAAATGGAGTCATATTTACAGGTATTAAAAAAAAGAAACTGCAAAATTCAAATTTTCCATTTATTTAAGTTAAACACATGGTGTCAGAAAACTAATCATATAAAGACCCAATATGAAATAAAAAAAGAAAATTATAAAAGGAAAGAAAAGAAAAAGGAATGGAAGTAAAGAAAAAAGATACTATCTCCTTATTAATAATCTAGAAAGAAATTTCTTGAATATACCAATGTGGTGGAGGGCAGGAAGTAGGGTGGAAGACACCATAAAATGATGCATAGTAAGTTTTCTCACTCAAGGGTACTTAGAGTCTGAAAAAAATTGGTAAAACAATAAATACATGCTTGGATAAATGAATGAATCTCAGGGATAAATTCTAAGAGAACAAAATTAGTAAATATGCATTTTGAGGCAGAAATAACCATTTAATCAATACAAAAAGATGAAGAAATTTTTTAAAAGAATACTTAATGAAACCCAAAACAGACTGTAAAGGATCCTAAATGAAGCAGTAATCATGGTAAATTGTAATGACTCATATAATATTATACCAAAACTAAGAAATGTTCCTTGGCTATATAATTTCTTAGTTTTGGTGTAATATTACTTTTTTTCCATATGGAATAAAGTAGTATTACACCAAAAGTATATTTTCCATATATATACACACACACAAATACACAAACAACATAACATATATATGATATATTTAAGATATGCATATTTTATTTTATATAAAATATTTTTATATAGGAAACATATTCATATATTTATATATTAAATATATTTGTTTTTATATATGCATAATATTCTATCTATATAAAATAAGATTATATATCTTACATATATATCTTATATATTATATATATTTATTTTACATGTATAAAATAAAAGATATATATATATAAACATAGTGGGCAAAGTAAACAAGTTGATAAATATTATAAAACAATATTTGTGATGCCAACAATTATGAACAATTATAAAGAAAAAATTATATTTAGAAAATGCAAGAAACTCGTATAAACAAAAACATACACAAAGCCAAATGGAAAAAAATGAGCAAAATTATAAATCAATTTTCAGAAGGAGAATTCCATATGATGAACATTAGTAATCAGTGTATTTTGTCAAGCTATTGGATTGATAAAAATCACAATGCCAAATGTTGGTAAATAATCAAGAAATTTTTTTTCTGTATAGAGGTACAAATCTTCACTCTCATTAGTTCACTTCCTGTTGTTGTTTTATGATTGATTTTTAATGCTTTATGTTTTAAGGTAATTAGATAATTACCATAATAAGTACTGTAGCTACTTTCCCCTTTATGTCACTTTTTTTCCTTACTTTATAATTTGAACTACAAATAAGGATATTTTATTTCATGTAGGTTATATAACAATCTTCTAATTTGTTTACATTTTATGTACTGAAAAGTTTTACGATGTTTTTTTTCAGAAATAATCATTTTTGTATTTAAAAGATATGTAGTAATTTTTATTAGGTTCAGTTCTGCCTCCATATTTGAGTTTTATTCTTTTCTATTGTCTAACATATTTGTTGTACATTACTTGTCTCATTTAAATTTTAATTTTGGAAACACTGTTAGATTAATAGACTCATTATGGAATTTTCTGATTCTTTGGTCTTCTTTAATTTTCTGTTCTATATCCATTCTCTGGAATTAAGTATTATTTTAATTTATTGTATCCAATACAACAACACTTTTCTTGCTGAAATGTGTTGGCAAGTATCTCGAACATGTCATGAAATAGGTAGAAGTAAACTAGTGAAGAGTTTGGTCTTATTTCTGACTTCAACGAGAATGTCAGTGGTGTTTTTAAATTGGTGTTGATTTTAATTGAGGAAAAAACATCTACAAGCATACTTTGGAGATACTGCAGGTTCAGCTCTAGATTATTGCAATAAAGCATATATTGCAACAAAATGAGTCACATAAATATATTGGTTTCCCAATGCGTATGAAAGTTATGTTTATACTATACTATAGTTTATTAAGTATGCAATAGCATTATGTCTGAAAAAAGTGCATGCCTGAATTAAAAATTGTTTATTGCTATAAAAAGATGCTAACAATCATATGAGCATCCAGCAAGTTTTCATCTTTTTGCTGGAGGAGACTTTTCCTCCATGTTTGTTGCTGCTGACTGATCAAGGTGGTGACTGCTGAGGCTTGGGGTGGCTGTGGCAGTTTCTTAAAGTACTGCAAAAATCAAGGTCATGCCATCAATGGATTCTTCCTTTCATGAACGATTTCTCTGTAGCATGTGATGCTGTTTGTTAGAATTTTTCCCAAAGTAAACTTTTTTCAAAATTTGAGTCAATCCTCTCAAATACTGCCATTGCTCTATAATCTAAATATATGTCATATTCTATAGTATTTGTTGTCATTTCAGCAATGTTCACAGCATCTTCACCAGGAATAGAGTCCCTCTTAAGAAATCAATTTCTTTGCTCATTCATAAGAAGCAACTCCTCAGCTGTTCAAGTCTGATCATGAGATTGCAGTAATTCAGTCACATCTCCAGGCTCCAATTGTAATTCTAGTTCTCTTGCCACCACATTTGCAATTATTTCTTCTAGTGAAGTCTCAAACTTCTCTAAGTCATTCATGGAGTATTAAGTCGACTTCTTCGAAACTCTTATTAATGTTAATATCTTGACCTCATCCAGGTTTCATAAATGTTCTCTCGATGGCATCTATAATGGCAAAACTGTTGCAGAAGGTTTTCAATTTAGTTTGCCCAGATCAATCAGACAAATTACTATCTATGGCAACTACACTCTTAGGAAATCTATTTCTTAAATCAAAAAACTTGGAAAGTAAAAATTTCTCCTGGCTCCATAGGGTGCAGAATGGATATTGTGTTAGCAAGGATGAAAACAAAATCAATTTTTTTGTACATTTCCATCACATCCCCTTGGGTGACTAGATGTATTGTCAATGAGAAGTAATATTTTGAAGAAATCTTCTTCTGAATGTTAGTCTCAGCAGAGGCTTAAAATATTCAGTCAACCATTCTGTGAACAGACAGTAGAACAAAACTTTCAAAGTGCTCACACAATATAGCTATGAATTTGGAATTATAAGAAAAAGACATTTAAAGACACATGTATGAACACATGCAAACCCCAAAGGGTTTCAACTGAAAAATTATAAATGTCAAATGAAAACTATAAATCAGTGAAATAATCTGTAAAGGACTGAGAAAGTTAAAATATTTTCAAATACACAAAGTCAGAGAGTGTTTATCAACAAGATTAAAAGATTTTTAAAAATGTCTATCAACACGAATTTATATATATATATATATACACACACACACACACACATATATAAATGTGAGATGTTACAAAGGCTGCTAAACAGTTGGACAGTCATCTTCAGCCCAAAAGACAGGGTTCTGAGAGTCACCATTCTCTCGCACCCTGAACCCTGTATCTGCCCAGTGTGAGATTTTTCTAAATTGCACATAGATAGCATACTGTCTAGCAACTTCTCAGTTATTTTTTAATTATCTTGTTTTAGCTCAGCTATTTTAATAGGTTTCTTATTAAGATTAAATAGATTAATAAGAGTAATGCAAATAGTGCTCATAGTCCTCAGTAACTGTTATTGTTTGTTTTATAATTGTGCTATTAAGTTATGTTATACAGTGAGGTATTGGTATAGCAATATTTTTTTAACGACCCGTGGAAGAAAATAAGGAGTGCAGAAACAGATCCACATGCCTGGAAATTTTAGGATGGCAAATTACATAAATAGTAATATAACTGGTGATCCATAATAAAAATAAAATAATTTAAATTTGTATGTCAAACCATGCCTCCAAATCAACTCCAAATAAATAGAATATTTAAACATGAAAGTAAAGCATTTTATCTGTAGCCAAAAGTATGGGAGAATATCTTTGTAGCCTTGAGATTTTTTAAGAAAGTTGCAACATGTAATGATTAAAAATGCTGATAGCCTTAATTAGATTGAAGCTAACATTTTCTCGTTTCACAAAACAGCCTAAGAAGGGTCGAGACTACAAAAGGAGAAAGGGCATTCATAATGTATTTAATTGTCCAACTATTGATATCTAGAATACATACAGACAGCTTACAGACCACTAAGAAAAATATAAGCACTGTACTATAAAAATGAACAAAAGTCACAAAGAAGCATTTCACAGAACAGGAAATGAAAATAGCCAATAACCATATAAAAAGATGCTGAGTTTCACTGTCATTCATGGAGTAGCAGAGTAAGATAAGATACCAAGTCACTATTTACTAAGAATATTGACAATATCAAATGTTTGTGACTATATGGAGTAACTAGAACTATGTTGACTGATGCTGGGATGGTGTATTGGTGCAATCGCTTGGGAAATTATATCTGGAATTTATTTATATTATTGAACATATGTGATATGGTTTGTCTGTGTCCCCACCCAAATCTCAACTTGAATTGTATCACCCATAATTTCCACATGTTATGAGAGGGTCCTAGGGGGAAGTAATTGAATTATGGGGGCAGTCTTTCCCACGCTATTCTCATGAGAGTGAATAAGTCTCACGAGATCTGATGGGTTTATCAGGGGTTTCTGCTTTTGCCTCTCCCTCATTTTCTCTTGCCGACGCCATGTATGAAGTACCTTTTGCCTCTTGCCATGATTCTGAGGCCTCCTCAGCCGTCTGGAACTGTTAAGTCCAATTAAACCTCTTTTTCTTCCCAGTCTCAGGTATGTATTTACCAGCAGCATGAAAACAGACCAGTACAATATGCATATTATAGGACCCAAAAATTCCATTTCTTGGAAAGCTTCCTAGAGAATCTGTTGGGGTGAGGAAAATAGGCTAAATCATGATTACGGTGATGGTTACATGACAGTATATATTTGTCAAATTAATCAAATTGTATACTTAAAATTTGTTAATTTTATTGTATTTGATTATACCTAAATAAAGCTGATTTAAAGAAGAAAGATAAAAAAGAGATGGCGAAGTTTAAATCAGTCTTAATAAGCTAAATTAGAAAGAAGAAAAAAGGATGTAATCTGTTTTAGTGTAATTTCCAACTAAAGTGATCATTAAAAATGAAGTTCTAGTGTTTAATGCAACAAACTTGTAACTCTCCAGAGCATTAAACTTCTAAGAATGACTTATTTTCTCAAAGTTTTATGGGTGAAAATTTGAATACATATCACCATCTATAGACAAAGCTTCTTAATAAATGCTTTTCATGATGAAGAAACAAAACAAACAAACAGAAAGAAAGCGAAAGAAAAACACAAGCTTAAAGTCTACTGTTGTAATGAAAAGTCATGACTCTGTGCTTACTTTCAGAATGAAGCAGTTCTTTGGCTCAGACTCTTTTGGTTGAAATAGAAGCCAGGTTCTAAGAAAAGCACCCTATAACAGGTGTGCAGGCGTACAGAAGAGTGATCCCTTGAATTTTTTCCCAAAAGGACATATGGTCATTTATTCTGATGTCAATACACAGGAAAAAGGTAATATCTAGATCTTGTGAGGGCTCTTGATACATGATTTAAGGTTACACTAATACCTGGAGACCAAGGCATCACTGTGGCCCTCTTGTTAGAGACAGACATATGCCAATTAGGAGTAAAATCCTAATAGACATACTTAGAAGGTAGCGGAACATTCATTCATTCAAGGTTTGTAGAGTAAGCCTTTGACTTGTAGAGTAAGAGTTATTGTTGTAGGAAAGGCCAAATGTAACTCCCTAAAACTGCCTTTCACCATTCCCAGAAAAAAATTTTCATAATAAAACTATCTTACACTGCAGGAGAATTGGTGTGACCCTCAAAAATTTAAGGACTTCAGGAATTGTGGTATCTATTATATTCATATCATATTTAATTCACAAGTCTGGTCCCTTCAAATATTAGATCAATCATAGTAAAGAACATTGTACAAAAGAAAACAAGTAGGAATTTCAATTGCACTTGCTGCGCCAAATTCCGTTATATATTTATAGCTTGATCAGAATTTGCTGCTATTCTCAAAATTAGTGTGAGAGACAAATTGTATATTAAAGACAAGATTGACTAATGCACTACAACTGCTCATTTTAAAATTTATTGATTCTCCAATATGTGGAGTGGCATTTTATAGGAAACATGATGGTTCATTATTCTACAGGGTTGCTTGGAATGGGAGAGAATATGATAAGCTCATATAATTTTCAGTTATGAATTGTACAAAAATACGTTTCATATGGGAATTCCTCATGTGGCAATTCTTGCAGATATATTTAAATATGAATCACTTGTTCTGCGTTAAATATTAAACAAAGAAAAGTACATGTCATTTGACAAGGATCATTGTGCTTCCTGGAAACTTACATTCCGGACTTTCCATTAATCACCAGCTAGTGCTTACACAACACATACTGAGTTCTAAATTTGAATAAAGTATTGTATTACATGAGATTTAAATTTAAGCTTATCTCACTGTTTCAGTGATCCTACTAAATTTATGGTCAAGCAGGGTTTTTTCCTGATATGATATATACTATTATATTTAAACCAAGAAGTGTTTTAAATGTCCTAATTCGATTTGTATAGGATTGATGGAAGACTTCTGTAAATATTGTAGCTGCATTCTTCAAAATGTGAATGATTTTAGTCAAAACTGTTCAGTATAAAGTAATGTGCACCTCCTTATTTATCTCAGTATGTTTTTTTCTTCTGCTCTTGATTTATCAGTAACCTTCCCAGGGTCAGTTCTCCCCACACAGAGTGGACAATCAAGTGCACTCCCCCAAACTCTGTCCATTAAGAGAATTTCCATGCAAAATTCCTTTTCAAATCACTTGTCTGGGGCTATAGTATAATAGAAGTCAATTTTATCTTCCATCTTTGTACTAAGCCAACCTATTCATAAATAAATTTTAGGTATTTTTCCTCCCCTGAAAGATCTATGAGGATAATAGGTGTGAGTTGATGGAGTGACCTTGGTGTACCAGTGGTAGGTATCATGAGGGTCACCTGAATCTGAAGCTTGTTTATACAGCATCCCCTAGATGGAGACAAATTTGATCCTGGATGTAGCACATTGATTTGGGCCTATCAGGCATTACAACTTGTTGAGCCTGACAGTATCCAGCTCATGATGGGGAATTATGACCATATGGTCACTTTACATCTCATGGGCAAAAACTCACTCTCTACTCAGGCCTAGTACCACGTCAGATGCCGCATTTCAAAGGACACACAATTTTTTTCTTCTATTGGCATGACCTTGCTCCAGTGCCCTATGAGTTTATGTTACCAGTCTCACATAGGCTCACGCAGGAGGGCAGCCTATATTTACCAACAGAGCCTTTGGTATACGGTATATAGCTATTGATATGATGAATGTGCTGTTTTTAGCACTCATAAGAATGAAGAATCAAAAGTAAATTCTATCACATGTAACAGAAAATAGTCATAATGCACACTCTTGCTCCAAAACCGTATTATTTTGAACTCTGTCACAATATAGTTAAGAGACCTGGGTCCACAAAACATTTTTCAAAGCATACCAGAGTTCCACCACAGTGATAATATTATGCGAATTGTACCTAATGAGCATAGTGTGGCTAGTACAACGGATACCTTGTTAGGAATATGTTCTGTAGATGGTGGTAAATAAACCCTAAAAAGATTCAGAGACCAGCCACCTCGGTGAAGTTTTCAGAGTCTAGTGGTTTGGGTAATGCTGGGACATCTCCTCCAACATGAAAGATACATTGCTCCTTGAATTTCCTACCACTTAAAAAAGAAGTAAAATGTTTGGTAGATGTCCTTGAGTTATGGAAGCTGTATATTCCACACTTGGAAATACTATTCCCTTCCATTCACAGAATGACATAGATAGAATGTTGCTAGATTCACCTGGAGCTCAGAGAAAGAGCACTTCAGCAGGTCAAGGCGATAGTATGTAGTCCGCAACAAATTTTCACATAATATGAAAATAAAATTTGTTTCATTTACATGTCATGTGATACCATATCAGCTAAATATTATATAACTATGAATACTAAATTACTTTTATAGAAATTAACTAACAGCTTTCTTATATTGCCATATTATCTTCCACAATTAAGGAAACTAAAAGGTGCTGCAGAAAGAAATAGGACAGAATTTATGCCAAAACAGATTGACTAATGTATTTTTTCCTTGAATTTAAATGTAAGGAGGCACATTCATTTTTTCAGAAGAAAAAAGGCACATTCATTTTTCAGAAGAAAAAATAAATCCAATATCACACAAAAAATGCAAGATACTTGAAAACACTTAAAAATTGACTTTCATTTTCAACTTCATCATGCAAAGAGCTTGGAAGTTTTCACTCCTGTCATTATACTATATGTATACATGGACAAAATGAAAATCAGTAACTTTTCTTGGAGCCATTACAAAATTAAGGTTATAAAGCAAACTGCCAACCCAAAATCCTGAGAGAGAGGCAGAGTTTCCAAGATTTGCTTAACTGCAATAAAAATCTTGGAATCCAGACGCTGGTATAAACATTTAAACAGTTAATTTGACAAATTTCTGTAGGCGTGGTGCAGGCTAGCAGAGAGTGAAAAATTCCTGGGCCACAGTCTTATGTGGGACCCCAAAATTCACCTGACTTTCACTCTAATAACAAATCAAGAATTCCTGAGAGGAATCAAAGAATAATTCTAAATATTGTTAACTAACGCTTATTCGGTTAAGTCATGGGGCTTGACTTCTGTATACACGTATCTCCTCTAAAAAACAGAGGGCACTGACTCCTACTGGATCTTAAACGTCAACACTGTTATCTGGCACCAAATTCATGTTAATTAAACTTCACCTTCAGACCTAGGAAAGGATGACAATTGAAATAAACTGCTTGCATTTAACACTGGCCTGTATACAAAGACATTAAAACATTTATTAACTTTTCTATAAAAATTAATATAATTTGTTCTATGCATTAATTGATGCTAAATAATTTACATATTTAACTACCCGTTAACTTCCTTTTCCTGTCATTGTCAGAATTAGGCTGGCCTTAATTCCTTTTTGTGTAAAATGTTATTAATTCTATCCATTTGGAGCCCCTCTCCCCGGCTGCCCCACCGTCTGGGAAGTGAGGAGCGCCTCTGCCAGCTTGCCGCACCATTTGCAAAGTTAGGAGCGCCTCTGGCCGGCCACCCCACAGCCTGGCAAGTGAGGAGCGCCTCTGCTCGACCACTGCGCAACCCTCCAGGTGTGAAGTAGCAGCCTTGTGTGTGATCTTTCTGCCCTCCCCAAGTTTGCATTTTTGACATTCAAGTTTACTTTTAAATTAAAAGTTTTAAATTGGGGAAAAAATGTTTCAGTTTTGTTTACCCAAGTAAAAATAAATAAAACCTTTTTCCTTTTGAGCCATTTGTAGCTTATGAAATTGAATAAAACAACAAAGATTACCTTTTTCTTTCTGCCTGCTATCTCCAAAATTTAAAAGCTATTTAGAATCTCACTGAGCCAAATCCGTTTTCCTTGCCAGCACCGTGCTGCTAATACTATATGAGCACCTTGCCTCTGGGTACAGGGACTATCATGGAAGAGGTGAACAGGCGAGATCGCGAGGACCAAATTTGAAGGACAGAATTAGTTCAGACTCTCCCAATTGAGGACGGATACACAGATGCCTAAACAGCTAGCAAACTGGGAGACTTTGACTCCTGGGCAATTATGCGGATCCTTTTCGTCTCAACTATAAAGAACTTCCTGCTTCCCATAGAATTAAAACAAAATTACTGAGAGGATATCAAGAAACCTAGTGACAAAGCTTCCAGGGTATAGGTGTTCTCAGTTATGAAATTCATACAAACAGATATATAATAAGAAATTTATTGGCCACCTTAGAACAAATTACTAAAGAGACCACAAAAAGCACTATGGCACAACAAAAGTCTTGAAATTTCTTAGCTCAAATGGTTTCAAGAAAATGCTTATGTTTTGTAAAGATAATTGCTAAAAATGTGTAACTAAAACCAAGATTACAGTAACTCAATGGGTAAAACTTAGAGATAAGTCCATTTTGTAACCTTTTATTTGGCTTTTGGTTTTTGGCTCTTACATTGCTTAAAAGGTTTTTAAGGGTTGATGAATACATGCCCACCTCCATTCCTGTCTGACTTAAATATTTAATTGGCTGCAAGTCTTTGGCTTTAAGTCCGTTAGCCATAAGGATTCCCACAAGGGACCTAATGGACCCAGGGCAGGCAGTCATATTACCCCAGTAACGATGTGGAACAAAATGAAAATTTGGCCGTTGATGCTGCTTCTGGCAAATCTTGTCATGAAGTGGGAGAACATAAACAAAACATAAAATCCTTAATCCCCCAAATGACTACACAGAGCCCCTGTTGGCAAAGAGGACTCCTGAGAAACCTAAAAAACCGAATTCCTGGCCATGACAGGAAAGGAGGTCAACATGCCTCATTATACCCTTTGAAAGTTGAGGCACAATTGACCAGCATTAACCTTAAAATAGATAGCATAAGACAGACAAAACAGGCTCTTTGTGGCAATAGGATACCAGATTTCAACCTGACTCATATAGCATCACATGACAGATAGTGGGCCCTGAAGAAAATTAAAATATTTTACCCCAAAATATATTTCTTTGACATATTTTGAAATGACCCTGCAAAACCATCTTTTGTGAGGGTAAATTTCTATCAGTAGAGAGTCACTATTAATATGGCCAAGCCTTTCTTGGATCTAGGAGAGATTAACTAGGAGTCTAGCACCTTTTAAGATCCAAAAAGAGAGATTTACCATATTGTCTCTAAAGGTTGCTACCTATTGAGGCTTCATCGACATAACAAGAGCCTTGCATGAACATGTTTTGTTCCCTCCAAATCTCATGTCGAATTGAAATCCCCAGTGTTGGAGGTGGGCCCTGGTGGGAGGTGATTGGATCACACGAGTAGATTTCTCGTAAATGGTTTAACACCATCCCCCTTGGTACCGTCCTCATGATAGTGAGTTCTCATGACATCTGGTCATTTCAAAGTATGTCACACCTCCCTTGTATTCTCTCTCTTGCTCCTGCTCCTGCCTTGTGGGATGCCTTGCTCCCCCTTTGCCTTACACCATGTTGAAAGCTTCCTTAGGCCTCCCCAAAAGCAGAAGCCATTTTGTTTCCTGTACAACCTGCAGAACTGTGAGCCAATTACACCTTTCTTCTTATGAATTACCCAGTTTCAGATATTTCTTTAAATTAATAGCAATGTGACAACAAACTAACACAGAAATTTGCTAGTGAGTAGTGGGGTACTCCTATAAAGAGATCTAACAATGTGGAAGTGACTTTGGAACTGTGTAATAGGCAGAGGTGGTTGGAAGAGTTTGAAGGGCTCAGAAGAAGATAGGAAGATGAAGGGAAGTTCGGAACATCCTAGAGGCTCGTTAAATGGTTGTGACCAAAATGCTGATTGAATATGGACAATGAAGTCCAGACTGCCAAGGTTTCAGAAGTAAAATGAGGAACTTATTAGGAAATGAAGCAAAGGTCACATGCATTATTCCTTAGCAAAGAAGCTGGCTGCATTGTGCTCCTGCCCTAAGGATCTGTGGAACTTTGAAGTTGACAGTGATGATTTAGGGTACCTGGCAGAATAAATTTCTAAGCAGCAAAGTGTTCAAGATGTGGTCTGGCTGCTTCCAACAGCCTATACTTATATACCTAAGCAAAGAAATGTCCTAAAATTGTAACTTACATTTAAAGGGAAAGGAGAGCATAAAAGTTTGAAAAATTTGCAGTCTGGCCATGTGGGCGGGGGCGGGGGGGGGAAGCACATTGTCAAGTGACGAATTCAAGCAGGCTACAGAAATGTACATACATAAAAAGCCACGGCTAATAGGTAAAGCAATGGGAAAACGCCCTTAAAGGCATTTCAGAGGACTTCATCACAGCCCCTTCCATTACAGGCCTGGAGACCTATGAGAACTGAATGGTTTAATGGGCCAGGTCCAGGGCACTGCTCCCCTGTGTAGCTCCAGGACACTGCTACCTACATCTTAGCTGCTTCAGCTCCAGCTGTGGCTCAAAGGGGCCCAGGTACAACTTGGGCTGCTGGTTCAGAGGGTGAAAACCATAAACCTTGGTGACTTCCATGTGGTGTTATGCCTGTGGATATACAGAGGTTAAGAGTTGAGGCTTGGGAGCCACCATCTAAATTTCAGAGGATGTATGGAAAAGCCTGGGTTCCCAGGAAGAAGCCTGCAGCAGGGGTGGAGCCCTCATGAAGAACCTGTACTAAGGTAGTGCAGAGGGGAAATGTGGAGTTAGAGACCCCCACACGGAGTCCCTACTGGAGCACTGCTTCGCAGAACTGTGAGAAGGGTACCACAGTCCTCCAGACCTCAGGATGGTAGATCCACCAGCAGCTTGTACCCTGTGCCTGGAAAAGCCACAGGCACTCAATGCCAGCCCATGAGAGCAGCCTCAAGGAGCAAACCCTGCAAAGCCACAGGGACAGAGCTTCCAAGGTCTTCAGAGCCCATCCCTCATACCAGTGTGCCCTGGATGTGGGACATGAAGTTAAGAGAGATTATTTTGGAACTTTAAGATTAAATGATTGTCCTTTTGGGTTTTGGACTTACACAGGGTCTGTAGCCCCTTTCTGTTGACCAATTTCTCCCTTTGGGAATGAGAGCATTTACCCAATGCCTATACCCCCATTGTATCTTGGAAACAACTAACTTTTTTTTTCTTTTCTTTCTTTCTTTCTTTTTTTTTTTTTAACAGACTCATAGGCAAAAAGGACTAGCCTTGTCTTAGATGAGACTTTGTACTTTGGAGTTAATGCTGGAATGAGTTATGACTTTGGAGGACCGTTGGAAAGGCATCACTATATTTTGCAATATGAGAACATGAGATGTGGGGGAGCAAGGGGTGGAATAATTTGGTTTGAATCTGTGTCCCCACCAAATTTCATATCGAATTGTAATCCCTGATGTTGGAGAACCTGGTGGGAGGTGATTGAATTATACGAGTGGATTTCTCATGAATGGTTCAGCACCATCCCCCTTGGTACTGGCCTCACAAAAGTGACTATGTTCTCATGAGATCTGGTCATTTAAAAGTGTGTGACACGTCCCCATTCTCTCTCTTGCCCCTGTGCCCACCACATGAGATGCTTTTCTTCCCCTTTGCCTTCTGCCACAATTAGAGGCTTCTTGAGGCCTCCCCTGAAGCACAGTCCACTATGCTTCCTGCACAGCCTTCAGAACTGGGAGTCAATTATACATTTTTTTTTTAAATAAATTATCCAGTTTTGGGTAATTTCAAGTTTCAAGAGAAACTTCAGTTTATCTGTATTGTCTAAAAATTGTATAATATTCTATTCTTTATTTTAATTTTAATTTTATTTTTGAAACAAAGTCTCGCTGTCACCCAGGCTAGAGTCCAGTAGCGCAATCTCAGCTCACTGCAACCTCCGCCTCCAGAGTTCAAGTGATTCTCGTGCCTCAGCATCCTGGGTACCTAGTATTACAGGGACCTGCCACCACGCCCGGCTAATTTTTGTATTTTAGTAGAGATGGGGTTTCACCATGTTGTCCAGGCTGGTCTCAAACTCCTGAGCTCAGGTGATCCACCTGCCTCAGCCTCTCAAAGTGCTGGGATTACAGGCATGAACCACCATGCTCGGCCGGGTATTTCTTTATAACAATGCAAGAACAGATTAATCCAGCTTTCATAACCCCACTTACCTTAACTCAAGCATTACTTTCTACTGACTTTAAGTCTTTAGATAAAACTTAACTCTCTCAATCAACTGTCAATCAGAAAGTCCTTGAATCCAGTTATGAAATGTAAGCCTCACTTTGAAATGTTCTGCCTTTTTGGGTCAAAACAATGTATACCTTCCATAAATTGATTTATCTCATTTCCTATAACTCCTGTCCCCCTAAAATGTATAAAACCAAACTGTAAGCTGATTGTCTTGCCTACACTTTCTCAAGACCTCTTAAGACTCTTCCCTAGGCTATGATCACTCACATTGGTTCAGAATAAAATATTTTAAAGTTTGGGTTTTCTATTAACAGCAAGGAGAAGGGTAGATTCAACATCCTGAAACTCTTCTAGACTCTAATTCCTATGAAAGGCCTCATATCTGGGGTGAAGAAATTCACAAAGAAAAACTCTAAAATCACATTACAAATGAGAGAAGGGAATTCTGGCCTAACATTGTGCACTGCAGTCTTTCTGTTACCCTCAAGTGGATGAGGGGAGAATGTGGAGAAGGACACAGTCTGGATGACAGAAATTCAAGAAAATAGGTTAAAAACACTATAGCTAAGGGAGGAAAAAGAGACAGGGGAGTATATACTATACCCCAGGATGAGGGGTAGGAAATACTTGTGAAGGCTACGGCCTTGATAAACAGGCCTGATAAAGCATTGAAACTTATTCAGAAGATGATTGAATGTTCCCATCCCCCACATCCTACCGCCAGATCAACAAGCTTCCAACAAGTATAACAACAGTGGATGACAGCTGAAAGACTTGAAAGACACAGACTGTTTCTGGAAAGCAGAACAAAGGAGAGTAAAAAAGGCAAGGGGAGAGACAAAAACAAGAACACTAGAGGAATTTGAAGCTTTTGGAACCTATTGTTATAGCAAACATTAAAAACCGACCAATTCCCAGTCAGACTAACCTAAATCCTTACACTAATGGTTTATTTACCTCACTTCCTCTTACCCAGTTCAATAATTCCAGCTTTCAACAACAAAAAAGAACAAGGAATTATAAAAGAAAGAAGAAAAAGTCTGAAGAGACAAAGCAGGCGTCAGAACAAAACTCAAATACAACACAGATGTAGTAATTACCAAACAGGTAATTCAAAATAACTATGATTAATATGTTAATGACTCTAATGGGAAAAGTAGACAGTATGCAAGATTGGTTATGTAAGGAGAGAGATGAAAACAAGAAAGAATCAAAAAGAAATGAAAGGATGGGATTACATTCATACAATTGAATAATATGCAGAAATTAAAAGAAATAAGAGAATGAGATATACTGATATAAACAATATCTGAGATATACTATTATATAAAAAAATCTGAGTTATACTATTAAGTGGAAAAAACAAATTTTACAATAATTTATATCATTTATTTAAAAAATATAACCCTTTCAAATGTTAACAAATATTAATAAAATAAATAAATAAATAAAAATAATTTAAAAATGCCTAGAAAGACATACAACAGAATAATGACAATGATTTCCTCTGTAAAGAGGACAGACAATTGGTATGCAGAGTGAAAAGCTGTAAGAGAATGTGTCAAGAGAAACTTCAGTTTATCTGTGTTGTGTAAAAATTATATAATGTTCTATTTATATTTTACTAGGAAAATTAATAAAAAGGAATTCAGTAAGTTCAATGTTATGTTTGTGCATTTGTGTGTGTGTACATGTACACTCATGTCTGTGCAGAAATTTCCACACATTAAAGACCTGAACTAATATATACCAACATGTTAATCGCTGTGGAGTTGCAGCTGGTTATTTTCTTCATTTAAGAAAAAAAAAGTGAACACTGATTCTTTTAAAACTGTTAAAATATACATCTAAAATTATAAACTAAATAATTTTGTGGTTATTTTTCTGCCTTAATTGGATTAATTTATATTATTACTTTGAAGACTTTGGTAAGGTTTAAGGAGATGTTGTTATTTATATTAGGCTTTTAAAATGTGCTCCTTTAGTCTGTTTTGTCTTACCTATGAAGGAAGGGAGAGATACTCAGCTATAGAATTACTTGGATAAAATGAGCGCTGTCTACTCCACAATAAATTATAGGCAATGTAGTAAAATAGATCAAACTGTAAAGAAGAATCTGTAGAAATGACTTGATGATACACCTCTGTTTGGAATTCCTGTTAGATTAGATAAACCAAGTGTATTTTAAAATAAGGTTTTAATCCCTGCTATCTTTCATTCTCTAAAATGTTTTCTTCTTAAATAGGAATTGAATTGTTATCTGATTATGCCAAATGGCCATGAAATTAGCTATTGGGATTAAAAGAGTTGTTGATTTATTCATCTCTATCCAGGATGCACATATTATCTAAAATGAGAAAGCTTAATACCAGTCACTCAAAAACAAACAAACAAAAAAGATAAGATTTTCTATTTGTTCGGTAGAAAAAGAAAGCAGGGGTGGCTGCACTCCACATATTCTCTCTTTTTTCATTCCAAATTGGGTATAATTTTAGAGGCCAGAACCCCTCTTTAGTAAAAATATGGCTAGGTTAATATCTTTTTCTGTTCATTAGTACATAGTTCTGATTAAAGCAAGGCATGCTTAGAAATTAAAATTTTAATGGTAAAGCATTGTTACCAATTCATCTCAAATAATAACCATGTAACAAATAAAACAGTATATTCTAAACTTAGAATGTAGTATATCGTTTTCCTTTCCATAGTCAAAGTAAAAGTAACACATCAACATTCTTTTAACAAATTATGCCTGCATACAATGACACCTGTTCCTCTTTTTCTCACTTCTGAAGATTAAATCATCACAAATAAAATTTTAAAATAAATCATATCCTTTGGTGAATACAAACTGGTATACATAAAATGTAAAAGCCATTATTAGTGAAAGTAAATATCGTTAAATTTTATTATACAAAAATAAAGGTAATGTAAATTTAACATACACAAATTAAATAATTATATGTAATCCTCTATACCAAAAATATTTCAAACTGGAAAAGGTTTCAACATATCATAAGCAAATAGCAAACATTCTTCATAAAGAAAAAAGCCAGAAGCATCACATTACCCAACTTCAAACTATACTATAAGACCATAGTAATCAAAAGAGCACAATGACTAATACAAAAACAGACACAAAGACTAATGGAACAGAAAAGAGATCCCAGAAATAAAGCTGCACACCTACAATCATCTGATCATCAGTAAAGTTTACAAAAATAAGCAATAGAGAAAGGACTCCCTGTTCAATAAATGGTACTGGAATAACTGGCTAGCCACACGCAGAAGATTGAAACTGGACACTTAACTTTCACCATATACAAAAATTAACTAAAGATGGATTAAAGATTTAAGTGTAAGACCTCAAACTATAAAAATCCTCGAAAATAGCCTAGGACACATTCTTCTCAACATTAGCCTTAGGAAAGAATTTATGGTTAAGTCCCCAGAAGTGATTGCAACAAAAACAAAAATTGACAAAAGATTTCTAAGTAAACTAAAAAGCTTCTGCATATCAAAGGAAACGTGCAACACAACAGACAACCTACAGAATGGGAGAAGATATTCACAAACTATGCATCCAACAAAAGACTAACATTCAGTATCTATAGAGAACTTAAACAAATCAATAAGCAAAGAATAGCCCCGTTAAAAAATGGGCAAAGGACATGGACAAACACCTCTCAAAAAAAAAGACATACAAGCAACTAACAACCATAGGAAAAAAATGTTCATAATCACCAATCATCAGAGAAATGCAAATCAAAACCACAATGGAACATCATCTCACACCTCAGAATGGCTATTATCATTCTTATCATGCTGGTAAGCCTACAGAGAAAAGGAAATGCTTATACACTGTTAGTGGAAATGCAAATTAGCTTAGCCACTGTGGAAAGCTATTTAGAGAATTCTGAAAGAACTAAAAACAGAACTACCATCCAACCCAACAATCCCATTACTGGATATAGAGCCAAGGGTGAATAAGTTGTTCTACCAAGAAGACAGATGCTATGTTCACTGTGGAACCATTCACAATAGCGAAACCATGGAACTAACCCAAGTGCTTATCAGTGGTGGATTTTATAAGGAACATATGGTACATATACACTACAGAATACTATGAAGCCATAAAAAAGAAAGAAAACATGTCCTTTGCAGCAACATAGACACAGCTGGAGGCCATTATCCTAAGCAATTTAATGCAAGAGAGGAAAAACCAAATACTGCATATTCTCACTTATAAGTAGGAGCTAAGCACTGAGTACACGTAAACATAAAGATGGGAACCATCGACACTAAAGACTACTAGAAAGTGGGGGCAACACGGGCTGAAAAGCTACCTATTTGCTACTACGCTTACTATTGGATGGTATCATCTATACCCCAAACCTCAGGACTACACAATATACCTGACTAACAAACATACACATGCAAAACAAAATAAAAGTGGAAATTACTTTTTTAAAAAAATAACTAGAATTGATTAAGAAATACACAAAACAATGGAAGAAAGAAATGAAGGAAAGAAGGTTTAAAAAGGAGCCGGGGCGGGGGGGGGGGGGGGGGGGGGGG